>NW_026607884.1:0-106414 GCF_029499605.1 Hyla sarda | reverse complement strand
CTCCTGGGTGTCTGCCCCCCAAGAGGCCTCCTAGGTTGCCGCCCCCCCAAGAGGCCTCCTGGGTCGCCGCCCCCCAAGAGTCCTCCTGGGTCTCCACCGCCAAGAGTCCCCCTGTGCCATCTCCCCCCAAGAGTCCTCCTAGGCCGCCGCCCCCTACAAGGCCTCCTGGGTTGCCGCCCCCAAGAGGCCTCCTTGGTCGCTGCTCCCCAAGAGGCCTCCTGGGTCGCCGCCCCCCAAGAGGCCTCCTGGGTGTCTGCCCCCCAAGAGGCCTCCTAGGTTGCCACCCCCCCAAGAGGCCTCCTGGGTCGCCACCCCCCCAAGAGTCCTCCTGGGTCACTGCCGCCAAGAGTCCTCCTGTGCCGTCGCCCCCCAAGAGTCCTCCTAGGCCGCCGCCCCCTAAGAGGCCTCCTGGGTTGCCACCCCCAAGAGGCCTCCTGGGTCGCTGCTCCCCAAGAGGACTCCTGGGTCGCCGCCCCCCAAGAGGCCTCCTGGATCGCCGTCCCCCAAGAGGCCTCCTGGTTCGCCGCCCCCCCAAGAGGCATCCTAGGTTTCCACCCCCAAGATGCATCCTGGATCGCCGTCCCCCAAGAGGCCTCCTAGGTTGCCGCCCCCAAGAGACCTCCTAGGTTTCCGCCCCCCAAGAGGCCTCCTGGGTCGCCGCCCCCAAGAGGCCTCCTGGGTCGCAGCCCCCCTAGAGTCCTCCTAGGCCGCCGCCCCCTAAGAGTCCTCCTAGGCCACCGCCCCCTAAGAGGACTCCTGGGTCTCCGCCGCCAAGAGTCCTCCTAGGCCGCCGCCCCCTAAGAGGCCTCCTGGGTCGCCGCCCCCAAGAGTCCTCCTAGGCTGCCGCCCCCCAAGAGTCCTCCTAGGCCGCCGCCCCCTAAGAGGACTCCTGGGTCGCCGCCCCCAAGAGGCCTCCTTGGTCGCCGCCCCCCCAAGAGGCCTCCTGGGATCGCCGTCCCCCAAGAGGCCTCCTGGTTCGCCGCCCCCAAGAGTCCTCCTAGGCCGCTGCCCCCCCAAGAGTCCTCCTAGGCTGCCGCCCCCCAAGAGGCCTCCTAGGCCGCCGCCCCCTAAGAGGCCTCCTGGGTCGCCGCCACCCAAGAGTCCTCCTAGGCCGCCGCCCCCCAAGAGTCCTCCTAGGCCGCCGCCCCCTAAGAGGCCTCCTGGTTCGCCGCCCCCCAAGAGGCATTCCTAGGTTTCCACCCCCCAAGATGCCTCCTGGATCGCCGTCCCACAAGAGGCCTCCTAGGTTGCCGCCCCCCCAAGAGTCCTCCTAGGCCGCCGCCCCCCTAAGAGGACTCCTGGGTCGCCGCCCCCAAGAGGCCTCCTTGGTCGCCGCCCCCCAAGAGGCCTCCTGGATCGCCGTCCCCCAAGAGGCCTCCTGGATCGCCGTCCCCCAAGAGGCCTCCTGGTTCGCCGCCCCCAAGAGTCCTCCTAGGCCGCCGCCCCCCCAAAAGTCCTCCTAGGCCGCCGCCCCCTAAGAGGACTCCTGGGTCGCCGCCCCCAAGAGGCCTCCTTGGTCGCCGCCCCCCCAAGAGGCCTCCTGGATCGCCGGCCCCCAAGAGGCATCCTAGGTTTCCGCCCCCCAAGAGGCCTCCTAGGTTGCCGCCCCCAAGAGGCCTCCTAGGTTGCCGCCCCCCAAGAGGCCTCCTGGATCGCCGTCCCCCAAGAGGCCTCTTGGGTCGCCGCCCCCAAGAGTCCTCCTGGGTCCCCTCCCCCAAGAGTCCTCCTGGGTCTCCGCCGCCAAGAGTCCTCCTGGGCCTCCGCCCCCCAAGAGGCCTCCTGGGTGTCCGCCCCCCCCAAGAGGGTCTCCTAGGTTGCCGCCCCCCCAAGAGGCCTCCTGGGTCGCTGCCCCCCAAGAGTCCTCCTGGGTCTCCACCGCCAAGAGTCCCTCCTAGGCCGCCGCCCCCAAAGAGGCCTCCTGGGTGTCTGCCCCCCAAGAGGCCTCCTAGGTTGCCGCCCCCCAAGAGGCCTCCTGGGTCGCCGCCCCCCAAGAGTCCTCCTGGGTCTCCGCCGCCAAGAGTCCTCCTGTGCCGTCGCCCCCCAAGAGTCCTCCTAGGCCGCCGCCCCCTAAGAGGCCTCCTGGGTTGACGCCCCCAAGAGGCCTCCTGGGTCGCTGCTCCCCAAGAGGACTCCTGGGTCGCCGCCCCCAAGATGCCTCCTGGGTGTCTGCCCCCCCAAGAGGCCTCCTAGGTTGCCGCCCCCCCAAGAGGCCTCCTGGGTCGCCGCCCCCCAAGAGTCCTCCTGGGTCTCCACCGCCAAGAGTCCCCCTGTGCCATCTCCCCCCAAGAGTCCTCCTAGGCCGCCGCCCCCTAAAAGGCCTCCTGGGTTGCCGCCCCCAAGAGGCCTCCTTGATCGCTGCTCCCCAAGAGGCCTCCTGGGTGTCTGCCCCCCAAGAGGCCTCCTGGGTGTCTGCCCCCCAAGAGACCTCCTAGGTTGCCACCCCCCCAAGAGGCATCCTGGGTCGCCACCCCCCAAGAGTCCTCCTGGGTCACTGCCGCCAAGAGTCCTCCTGTGCCGTCGCCCCCCAAGAGTCCTCCTAGGCCGCCGCCCCTAAGAGGCCTCCTGGGTTGCCACCCCCAAGATGCCTCCTTGGTCGACACCCCCCAAGAGGGCTCCTGGATCGCCGTCCCCCAAAAGGCCTCCTTGTTCGCCGCCCCCCAAGAGGCATCCTAGGTTTCCGCCCCCCAAGATGCCTCCTGGATCGCCGTCCCCCAAGAGGCCTCCTAGGTTGCCGCCCCCAAGAGGCCTCCTAGGTTTCCGCCCACCAAGAGTCCTCCTGGGTCGCCGCCCCCCAAGAGTCCTCCTAGGCCGCCGGCCCCCAAGAGTCCTCCTAGGCCACCGCCCCCTAAGAGGACTCCTGGGTCTCCGCCGCCAAGAGTCCTCCTAGGCCGCCGCCCCCTAAGAGGCCTCCTGGGTCGCCGCCCCCAAGAGGCCTCCTGGGTCGCCGCCCCCAAGAGGCCTCCTGGGTCGCCGCCCCCCAAGAGTCCTAATAGGCCGCCGCCCCCCCAAGAGTCCTCCTAGGCTGCCGCCCCCCTAAGAGGACTCCTGGGTCGCCGCCCCCAAGAGGCCTCCTTGGTCGCCGCCCCCCAAGAGGCCTCCTGGATCGCCGTCCCCCAAGAGGCCTCCTGGGTCTCCGCCGCCAAGAGTCCTCCTAGGCCGCCGCCCCCCAAGAGGCCTCCTGGGTGTCCGCCCCCCCAATAGGTCTCCTAGGTTGCCGCCCCCCAAGAGGCCTCCTGGGTCGCCGCCCCTCAAGAGTCCTCCTGGGTCTCCACCGCCAAGAGTCCTCCTAGGCCGCCGCGCCCCCCAAGAGGCCTCCTGGGTGTCTGCCCCCCCAAGAGGCCTCCTAGGTTGTCGCCCCCCAAGAGGCCTCCTGGTTCGCCGCCCCCAAGAGTCCTCCTAGGCCGCCGCCCCCCAAGAGTCCTCCTAGGCTGCCGCCCCCCTAAGAGGACTCCTGGGTCGCCGCCCCCAAGAGGCCTCCTTGGTCGCCCGCCCCCCAAGAGGCCTCCTGGGTCACCTCCCCCCAGGAGTCCTCCTGGGTCCTCCTAGGCCGACGCCCCCCAAGAGTCCTCCTAGGCCGCTGCCACCTAAGAGGCCTCCTGGGTCGCCACCCCCAAGAGGCCTCCTGGGTCGCCGCCCCCCAAGAGGCCTCCTGGATCGCCGTCCCCAAAGAGGCCTCCTAGGTTGCCACCCCCAAGAGGCCTCCTAGGTTTCCGCCCCTCAAGAGGCCTCCTGGGTCGCCGCCCCCAAGAGGCCTCCTGGGTCACAGCCCCCCTAGAGTCCTCCTAGGTTTCCGCCCCCCAAGAGGCCTCCTGGGTCGCCGCCCCCAAGAGTCCTCCTAGGCCGCCGCCCCCCAAGAGTCCTCCTAGGCCGACACCCCTAAGAGAACTCCTGGGTCGCCGCCCCAAGATGCCTCCTTGGTCGACGCCCCCCAAGAGGGCTCCTGGATCGCCGTCCCCCAAAAGGCCTCCTTGTTCGCCGCCCCCCAAGAGGCATCCTAGGTTTCCGCCCCCCAAGATGCCTCCTGGATCGCCGTCCCCCAAGAGGCCTCCTAGGTTGCCGCCCCAACAAAAGAGGCCTCCTAGGTTTCCGCCCACCAAGAGTCCTCCTGGGTCGCCGCCCCCCAAGAATCCTCCTGGGTCTCCACCGCCAAGAGTCCTCCTAGGCCGCCGCCCCCCAAGAGGCCTCCTGGGTGTCTGCCCCCCCCAAGAGGCCTCCTAGGTTGCCGCCCCCCAAGAGGCCTCCTGGTTCGCCGCCCCCAAGAGTCCTCCTAGGCCGCCGCCTCCCAAGAGTCCTCCTAGGCCGCCGCCCCCTAAGAGGACTCCTGGGTCGCCGCCGCCAAGAGTCCTCCTAGGCCGCCGCCCCCTAAGAGGCCTCCTGGGTTGCCGCCCCCAAGAGGCCTCCTGGGTCGCCGCCCCCATTAGTCCTCCTAGGCCGCCGCCCCCAAGAGTCCTCCTAGGCTGCCGCCCCCTAAGAGGACTCCTGGGTCGCCGCCCCCAAGAGGCCTCCTTGGTCGCCGCCCCCCCAAGAGGCCTCCTGGATCGCCGTCCCCCAAAAGGCCTCCTTGTTCGCCGCCCCCCAAGAGGCATCCTAGGTTTCCGCCCCCCAAGATGCCTCCTGGATCGCCGTCCCCCAAGAGGCCTCCTAGGTTGCCGCCCCCAAGAGGCCTCCTAGGTTTCCGCCCACCAAGAGTCCTCCTGGGTCGCCGCCCCCCAAGAGTCCTCCTAGGCCGCCGGCCCCCAAGAGTCCTCCTAGGCCACCGCCCCCTAAGAGGACTCCTGGGTCTCCGCCGCCAAGAGTCCTCCTAGGCCGCCGCCCCCTAAGAGGCCTCCTGGGTCGCCGCCCCCAAGAGGCCTCCTGGGTCGCCGCCCCCAAGAGTCCTAATAGGCCGCCGCCCCCCAAGAGTCCTCCTAGGCTGCCGCCCCCTAAGAGGACTCCTGGGTCGCCGCCCCCAAGAGGCCTCCTTGGTCGCCGCCCCCCAAGAGGCCTCCTGGATCGCCGTCCCCCAAGAGGCCTCCTGGGTCTCCGCCGCCAAGAGTCCTCCTAGGCCGCCGCCCCCCAAGAGGCCTCCTGGGTGTCCGCCCCCCCAAGAGGTCTCCTAGGTTGCCGCCCCCCAAGAGGCCTCCTGGGTCGCCGCCCCCCAAGAGTCCTCCTGGGTCTCCACCGCCAAGAGTCCTCCTAGGCCGCCGCCCCCCAAGAGGCCTCCTGGGTGTCTGCCCCCCCAAGAGGCCTCCTAGGTTGCCGCCCCCCCAAGAGGCCTCCTTGGTTCGCCGCCCCCAAGAGTCCTCCTAGGCCGCCGCCTCCCAAGAGTCCTCCTAGGCCGCCGCCCCCTAAGAGGACTCCTGGGTCGCCGCCGCCAAGAGTCCTCCTAGGCCGCCGCCCCCTAAGAGGCCTCCTGGGTTGCCGCCCCCAAGAGGCCTCCTGGGTCGCCGCCCCCCATTAGTCCTCCTAGGCCGCCGCCCCCCAAGAGTCCTCCTAGGCTGCCGCCCCCTAAGAGGACTCCTGGGTCGCCGCCCCCAAGAGGCCTCCTTGGTCGCCGCCCCCCCAAGAGGCCTCCTGGATCGCCGTCCCCCAAGAGGCCTCCTGGTTCGCCGCCCCCAAGAGGCCTCCTAGGTTTCCGCCCCCCAAGAGGCCCTCCTGGGTCGCCGCCCCCAAGAGGCCTCCTGGGTCGCAGCCCCCCTAGGAGTCCTCCTAGGCCGCCGCCCCCTAAGAGTCCTCCTAGGCCACCGCCCCCTAAGAGGACTCCTGGGTCTCCGCCGCCAAGAGTCCTCCTAGGCCGCCGCCCCCCTAAGAGGCCTCCTGGGTCGCCACCCCCAAGAGTCCTCCTAGGCCGCCGCCCCCCAAGAGTCCTCCTAGGCCGCCGCCCCCTAAGAGGACTCCTGGGTCGCCGCCCCCAAGAGGCCTCCTTGGTCGCCGCCCCCCAAGAGGCCTCCTGGATCGCCGTCCCCCAAGAGGCCTCCTGGTTCGCCGCCCCCAAGAGTCCTCCTAGGCCGCCGCCCCCCAAGAGTCCCCCTCGGCCGCCCCCCCCAAGAGGCCTCCTAGGCCGCCGCCCCCTAAGAGGCCTCCTGGGTCGCCGCCCCCAAGAGTCCTCCTAGGCCGCCTCCCCCCAAGAGTCCTCCTAGGCCGCCGCCCCCTAAGAGGCCTCCTGGTTCGCCGCCCCCCAAGAGGCATCCTAGGTTTCCACCCCCCAAGATGCCTCCTGGATCGCCGTCCACCAAGAGGCCTCCTAGGTTGCCGCCCCCCAAGAGTCCTCCTAGGTCGCCGCCCCCTAAGAGGACTCCTGGGTCGCCGCCCCCAACAGGCCTCCTTGGTCGCCGCCCCCAAGAGGCCTCCTGGATCGCCGTCCCCCAAGAGGCCTCCTGGTTCGCCGCCCCCCAAGAGTCCTCCTAGGCCGCCGCCCCCCAAAAGACCTCCTAGGCCGCCGCCCCCTAAGAGGACTCCTGGGTCGCCGCCCCCAAGAGGCCTCCTTGGTCGCCGCCCCCCAAGAGGCCTCCTGGATCGCCGGCCTCCAAGAGGCATCCTAGGTTTCCGCCCCCCAAGAAGCCTCCTGGATCACCGTCCCCCAAGAGGCCTCCTAGGTTGCCGCCCCCCAAGAGGCCTCCTGGATCGCCGTCCCCCAAGAGGCCTCTTGGGTCGCCGCCCCCAAGAGTCCTCCTGGTCTCCGCCGCCAAGAGTCCTCCTGGGCCTCCGCCCCCCAAGAGGCCTCCTGGGTGTCTGCCCCCCCAAGAGTTCTCCTAGGTTGCCGCCCCCCCAAGAGGCCTCCTGGGTCGCCGCCCCCCAAGAGTCCTCCTGGTCTCCACCGCCAAGAGTCCTCCTAGGCCGCCGCCCCCAAAGAGGCCTCCTGGGTGTCTGCCCCCCAAGAGGCCTCCTAGGTTGCCGCCCCCCAAGAGGCCTCCTGGGTCGCCGCCCCCTAAGAGTCCTCCTGGGTCTCCGCCGCCAAGAGTCCTCCTGTGCCGTCGCCCCCCAAGAGTCCTCCTAGGGCCGCCGCCCCCTAAGAGGCCTCCTGGGTCACCGCCCCCAAGAGGCCTCCTGGGTCGCTGCTCCCCAAGAGGACTCCTGGGTCGCCGCCCCCAAGAGGCCTCCTGGGTGTCTGCCCCCCAAGAGGCCTCCTAGGTTGCCGCCCCCCAAGAGGCCTCCTGGGTCGCCGCCCCCCAAGAGTCCTCCTGGGTCTCCACCGCCAAGAGTCCCCCTGTGCCATCTCCCCCCAAGAGTCCTCCTAGGCCGCCGCCCCCTACAAGGCCTCCTGGGTTGCCGCCCCCAAGAGGCCTCCTTGGTCGCTGCTCCCCAAGAGGCCTCCTGGGTCGCCGCCCCCCAAGAGGCCTCCTGGGTGTCTGCCCCCCAAGAGGCCTCCTAGGTTGCCACCCCCCAAGAGGCCTCCTGGGTCGCCACCCCCCAAGAGTCCTCCTGGGTCACTGCCGCCAAGAGTCCTCCTGTGCCGTCGCCCCCCAAGAGTCCTCCTAGGCCGCCGCCCCCTAAGAGGCCTCCTGGGTTGCCACCCCCAAGAGGCCTCCTGGGTCGCTGCTCCCCAAGAGGACTCCTGGGTCGCCGCCCCCCAAGAGGCCTCCTGGATCGCCGTCCCCCAAGAGGCCTCCTGGTTCGCCGCCCCCCAAGAGGCATCCTAGGTTTCCACCCCCAAGATGCATCCTGGATCGCCGTCCCCCAAGAGGCCTCCTAGGTTGCCGCCCCCAAGAGACCTCCTAGGTTTCCGCCCCCCAAGAGGCCTCCTGGGTCGCCGCCCCCAAGAGGCCTCCTGGGTCGCAGCCCCCCTAGAGTCCTCCTAGGGCCGCCGCCCCCTAAGAGTCCTCCTAGGCCACCGCCCCCTAAGAGGACTCCTGGGTCTCCGCCGCCAAGAGTCCTCCTAGGCCGCCGCCCCCTAAGAGGCCTCCTGGGTCGCCGCCCCCAAGAGTCCTCCTAGGCTGCCGCCCCCCAAGAGTCCTCCTAGGCCGCCGCCCCCTAAGAGGACTCCTGGGTCGCCGCCCCCAAGAGGCCTCCTTGGTCGCCGCCCCCCAAGAGGCCTCCTGGATCGCCGTCCCCCAAGAGGCCTCCTGGTTCGCCGCCCCCAAGAGTCCTCCTAGGCCGCTGCCCCCCAAGAGTCCTCCTAGGCTGCCGCCCCCCAAGAGGCCTCCTAGGCCGCCGCCCCCTAAGAGGCCTCCTGGGTCGCCGCCCCCAAGAGTCCTCCTAGGCCGCCGCCCCCCAAGAGTCCTCCTAGGCCGCCGCCCCCTAAGAGGCCTCCTGGTTCGCCGCCCCCCAAGAGGCATCCTAGGTTTCCACCCCCAAGATGCCTCCTGGATCGCCGTCCCACAAGAGGCCTCCTAGGTTGCCGCCCCCCAAGAGTCCTCCTAGGCCGCCGCCCCCCTAAGAGGACTCCTGGGTCGCCGCCCCCAAGAGGCCTCCTTGGTCGCCGCCCCCCAAGAGGCCTCCTGGATCGCCGTCCCCCAAGAGGCCTCCTGGATCGCCGTCCCCCAAGAGGCCTCCTGGTTCGCCGCCCCCAAGAGTCCTCCTAGGCCGCCGCCCCCCAAAAGTCCTCCTAGGCCGCCGCCCCCTAAGAGGACTCCTGGGTCGCCGCCCCCAAGAGGCCTCCTTGGTCGCCGCCCCCCAAGAGGCCTCCTGGATCGCCGGCCCCCAAGAGGCATCCTAGGTTTCCGCCCCCCAAGAGGCCTCCTAGGTTGCCGCCCCCCAAGAGGCCTCCTAGGTTGCCGCCCCCCAAGAGGCCTCCTGGATCGCCGTCCCCCAAGAGGCCTCTTGGGTCGCCGCCCCCAAGAGTCCTCCTGGGTCCCCTCCCCCAAGAGTCCTCCTGGGTCTCCGCCGCCAAGAGTCCTCCTGGGCCTCCGCCCCCCAAGAGGCCTCCTGGGTGTCCGCCCCCCCAAGAGGTCTCCTAGGTTGCCGCCCCCCAAGAGGCCTCCTGGGTCGCTGCCCCCAAGAGTCCTCCTGGGTCTCCACCGCCAAGAGTCCTCCTAGGCCGCCGCCCCCAAAGAGGCCTCCTGGGTGTCTGCCCCCCAAGAGGCCTCCTAGGTTGCCGCCCCCCAAGAGGCCTCCTGGGTCGCCGCCCCCCAAGAGTCCTCCTGGGTCTCCGCCGCCAAGAGTCCTCCTGTGCCGTCGCCCCCCAAGAGTCCTCCTAGGCCGCCGCCCCCTAAGAGGCCTCCTGGGTTGACGCCCCCAAGAGGCCTCCTGGGTCGCTGCTCCCCAAGAGGACTCCTGGGTCGCCGCCCCCAAGATGCCTCCTGGGTGTCTGCCCCCCAAGAGGCCTCCTAGGTTGCCGCCCCCCAAGAGGCCTCCTGGGTCGCCGCCCCCCAAGAGTCCTCCTGGGTCTCCACCGCCAAGAGTCCCCCTGTGCCATCTCCCCCCAAGAGTCCTCCTAGGCCGCCGCCCCCTAAAAGGCCTCCTGGGTTGCCGCCCCCAAGAGGCCTCCTTGATCGCTGCTCCCCAAGAGGCCTCCTGGGTGTCTGCCCCCCAAGAGGCCTCCTGGGTGTCTGCCCCCCAAGAGACCTCCTAGGTTGCCACCCCCCAAGAGGCATCCTGGGTCGCCACCCCCCAAGAGTCCTCCTGGGTCACTGCCGCCAAGAGTCCTCCTGTGCCGTCGCCCCCCAAGAGTCCTCCTAGGCCGCCGCCCCCTAAGAGGCCTCCTGGGTTGCCACCCCCAAGATGCCTCCTTGGTCGACACCCCCCAAGAGGGCTCCTGGATCGCCGTCCCCCAAAAGGCCTCCTTGTTCGCCGCCCCCCAAGAGGCATCCTAGGTTTCCGCCCCCCAAGATGCCTCCTGGATCGCCGTCCCCCAAGAGGCCTCCTAGGTTGCCGCCCCCAAGAGGCCTCCTAGGTTTCCGCCCACCAAGAGTCCTCCTGGGTCGCCGCCCCCCAAGAGTCCTCCTAGGCCGCCGGCCCCCAAGAGTCCTCCTAGGCCACCGCCCCCTAAGAGGACTCCTGGGTCTCCGCCGCCAAGAGTCCTCCTAGGCCGCCGCCCCCCTAAGAGGCCTCCTGGGTCGCCGCCCCCAAGAGGCCTCCTGGGTCGCCGCCCCCAAGAGGCCTCCTGGGTCGCCGCCCCCAAGAGTCCTAATAGGCCGCCGCCCCCCAAGAGTCCTCCTAGGCTGCCGCCCCCTAAGAGGACTCCTGGGTCGCCGCCCCCAAGAGGCCTCCTTGGTCGCCGCCCCCCAAGAGGCCTCCTGGATCGCCGTCCCCCAAGAGGCCTCCTGGGTCTCCGCCGCCAAGAGTCCTCCTAGGGCCGCCGCCCCCCCAAGAGGCCTCCTGGGTGTCCGCCCCCCCAATAGGTCTCCTAGGTTGCCGCCCCCCAAGAGGCCTCCTGGGTCGCCGCCCCTCAAGAGTCCTCCTGGGTCTCCACCGCCAAGAGTCCTCCTAGGCCGCCGCCCCCCAAGAGGCCTCCTGGGTGTCTGCCCCCCCAAGAGGCCTCCTAGGTTGTCGCCCCCCAAGAGGCCTCCTGGTTCGCCGCCCCCAAGAGTCCTCCTAGGCCGCCGCCCCCCAAGAGTCCTCCTAGGCTGCCGCCCCCTAAGAGGACTCCTGGGTCGCCGCCCCCAAGAGGCCTCCTTGGTCGCCGCCCCCCAAGAGGCCTCCTGGATCGCCGTCCCCCAAAAGGTCTCCTGGTTCGCCGCCCCCCAAGAGGCATCCTAGGTTTCCACCCCCCAAGATGCCTCCTGGATCGCCGTCCCCCAAGAGGCCTCCTAGGTTGCCGCCCCCAAGAGGCCTCCTAGGTTTCCGCCCCCCAAGAGGCCTCCTGGGTCGCCGCCCCCAAGAGGCCTCCTGGGTCGCAGCCCCCCTAGAGTCCTCCTAGGCCGCCGCCCCCTAAGAGGACTCCTGGGTCTCCGCCGCCAAGAGTCCTCCTAGGCCGCCGCCCCCTAAGAGGCCTCCTGGGTCGCCACCCCCAAGAGTCCTCCTAGGCCGCCGCCCCCCAAGAGTCCTCCTAGGCCGCCGCCCCCTAAGAGGACTCCTGGGTCGCCGCCCCCAAGAGGCCTCCTTGGTCGCCGCCCCCCCAAGAGGCCTCCTGGATCGCCGTCCCCCAAGAGGCCTCCTGGTTCGCCGCCCCCAAGAGTCCTCCTAGGCCGCTGCCCCCCAAGAGTCCTCCTAGGCTGCCGCCCCCCAAGAGGCCTCCTAGGCCGCCGCCCCCTAAGATGCCTCCTGGGTCGCCGCCCCCAAGAGTCCTCCTAGGCCGCCGCCCCCCAAGAGTCCTCCTAGGCCGCCGCCCCCTAAGAGGCCTCCTGGTTCGCCGCCCCCCAAGAGGCATCCTAGGTTTCCACCCCCCAAGATGCCTCATGGATCGCCGTCCCCCAAGAGGCCTCCTAGGTTGCCGCCCCCCAAGAGTCCTCCTAGGCCGCCGCCCCCTAAGAGGACTCCTGGGTCGCCGCCCCCAAGAGGCCTCCTTGGTCGCCGCCCCCCAAGAGGCCTCCTGGATCGCCGTCCCCCAAGAGGCCTCCTGGTTCGCCGCCCCCAAGAGTCCTCCTAGGCCGCCGCCCCCCAAAAGACCTCCTAGGCCGCCGCCCCCTAAGAGGACTCCTGGGTCGCCGCCCCCAAGAGGCCTCCTTGGTCGCCGCCCCCCAAGAGGCCTCCTGGATCGCCGGCCCCCAAGAGGCATCCTAGGTTCCCGCCCCCCAAGAAGCCTCCTGGATCACCGTCCCCCAAGAGGCCTCCTAGGTTGCCGCCCCCCAAGAGGCCTCCTGGTTCGCCGTCCCCCAAGAGGCCTCTTGGGTCGCCGCCCCCAAGAGTCCTCCTGGGTCCCCTCCCCCAAGAGTCCTCCTGGGTCTCCGCCGCCAAGAGTCCTCCTGGGCCTCCGCCCCCCAAGAGGCCTCCTGGGTGTCTGCCCCCCCAAGAGGTCTCCTAGGTTGCCGCCCCCCAAGAGGCCTCCTGGGTCGCCGCCCCCCAAGAGTCCTCCTGGGTCTCCACCGCCAAGAGTCCTCCTAGGCCGCCGCCCCCAAAGAGGCCTCCTGGGTGTCTGCCCCCCAAGAGGCCTCCTAGGTTGCCGCCCCCCAAGAGGCCTCCTGGGTCGCCGCCCCCCAAGAGTCCTCCTGGGTCTCCGCCGCCAAGAGTCCTCCTGTGCCGTGGCCCCCCAAGAGTCCTCCTAGGCCGCCGCCCCCTAAGAGGCCTCCTGGGTCACCGCCCCCAAGAGGCCTCCTGGGTCGCTGCTCCCCAAGAGGACTCCTGGGTCGCCGCCCCCAAGAGGCCTCCTGGGTGTCTGCCCCCCAAGAGGCCTCCTAGGTTGCCGCCCCCCAAGAGGCCTTCTGGGTCGCCGCCCCCCAAGAGTCCTCCTGGGTCTCCACCGCCAAGAGTCCCCCTGTGCCATCTCCCCCCAAGAGTCCTCCTAGGCCGCCGCCCCCTACAAGGCCTCCTGGGTTGCCGCCCCCAAGAGGCCTCCTTGGTCGCTGCTCCCCAAGAGGCCTCCTGGGTCGCCGCCCCCCAAGAGGCCTCCTGGGTGTCTGCCCCCCAAGAGGCCTCCTAGGTCGCCGCCCCCCAAGAGGCCTCCTGGGTCGCCGCCCCCCATGAGTCCTCCTGGGTCTCCGCCGCCAAGAGTCCTCCTGTGCCGTCGCCCCCCAAGAGTCCTCCTAGGCCGCCGCCCCCTAAGAGGCCTCATTGGTCGCCGCCCCCAAGAGGCCTCCTGGGTCGCTGCTCCCCAAGAGGACTCCTGGGTCGCCGCCCCCCAAGAGGCCTCCTGGGTCACCTCCCCCCAGGAGTCCTCCTGGGTCCTCCTAGGCCGACGCCCCCCAAGAGTCCTCCTAGGCCGCTGCCACCTAAGAGGCCTCCTGGGTCGCCGCCCCCAAGAGGCCTCCTGGGTCGCCGCCCCCCAAGAGGCCTCCTGGATCGCCGTCCCCCAAGAGGCCTCCTAGGTTGCCGCCCCCAAGAGGCCTCCTAGGTTTCCGCCCCTCAAGAGGCCTCCTGGGTCGCCGCCCCCAAGAGGCCTCCTGGGTTACAGCCCCCCTAGAGTCCTCCTAGGTTTCCGCCCCCCAAGAGGCCTCTTGGGTCGCCTCCCCCAAGAGGCCTCCTGGGTCGCAGCCCCCCAAGAGTCCTCCTAGGCCACCACCCCTAAGAGGACTCCTGGGTCTCCGCCGCCAAGAGTCCTCCTAGGCCCCCGCCCCCTAAGAGGCCTCCTGGGTCGCCGCCCCCCAAGAGTCCTCCTAGGCCGCCGCCCCCCAAGAGTCCTCCTAGGCCGCCACCCCTAAGAGGACTCCTGGGTCGCCGCCCCAAGAGGCCTCCTTGGTCGACGCCCCCCAAGAGGGCTCCTGGATCGCCGTCCCCCAAAAGGCCTCCTTGTTCACCGCCCCCCAAGAGGCATCCTAGGTTTCCGCCCCCCAAGATGCCTCCTGGATCGCCGTCCCCCAAGAGGCCTCCTAGGTTGCCGCCCCCAAGAGGCCTCCTAGGTTTCCGCCCACCAAGTGTCCTCCTGGGTCGCCGCCCCCCTAGAGTCCTCCTGGGTCTCCGCCGCCAAGAGTCCTCCTAGGCCACCGCCCCCTAAGAGGCCTCCTGGGTTGCCGCCCCCAAGAGGCCTCCTGGGTCGCCGCCCCCAAGAGTCCACCTAGGCCGCCGCCCCCCAAGAGTCCTCCTAGGCTGCCGCCCCCTAAGAGGACTCCTGGGTCGCCGCCCCCAAGAGGCCTCCTTGGTCGCCGCCCCCCAAGGGCCTCCTGGATCGCCGTCCCCCAAGAGGCCTCCTGGTTCGCCGCCCCCCAAGAGGCATCCTAGGTTTCCACCCCCCAAGATGCCTCCTGGATCGCCGTCCCCCAAGAGGCCTCCTAGGTTGCCGCCCCCAAGAGGCCTCCTAGGTTTCCGCCCCCCAAGAGGCCTCCTGGGTCGCCGCCCCCAAGAGGCCTCCTGGGTCGCAGCCCCCCTAGAGTCCTCCTAGGCTGCCGCCCCCTAAGAGTCCTCTAGGCCACCGCCCCCCTAAGAGGACTCCTGGGTCTCCGCCGCCAAGAGTCCTCCTAGGCCGCCGCCCCCTAAGAGGCCTCCTGGGTCGCCGCCCCCAAGAGGCCTCCTTGGTCGCCGCCCCCCAAGAGGCCTCCTGGTTCGCCGCCCCCAAGAGTCCTCCTAGGCCGCCGCCCCCCAAGAGTCCTCCTAGGCTGCCGCCCCCTAAGAGGACTCCTGGGTCGCCGCCCCCAAGAGGCCTCCTTGGTCGCCGCCCCCCAAGAGGCCTCCTGGATCGCCATCCCCCAAGTGGCCTCCTGGTTTGCCTACCCCCAAGAGGCATCCTAGGTTTCCGCCCCCCCCAAGAAGCCTCCTGGATCACCGTCCCCCAAGAGGCCTCCTAGGTTGCCGCCCCCAAGAGGCCTCCTTGGTCGCCGCCCCCCAAGAGGCCTCCTGGATCGCCGTCCCCCAAGAGGCCTCCTGGGTCTCCGCCGCCAAGAGTCCTCCTAGGCTGCCGCCCCCCAAGAGGCCTCCTGGGTGTCCGCCCCCCCAAGAGGTCTCCTAGGTTGCCGCCCCCCAAGAGGCCTCCTGGGTCGCCGCCCCCCAAGAGTCCTCCTGGGTCTCCACCGCCAAGAGTCCTCCTAGGCCGCCGCCCCCCAAGAGGCCTCCTGGGTGTCTGCCCCCCCATGAGGCCTCCTAGGTTGCCGCCCCCCAAGAGGCCTCCTGGTTCGCCGCCCCCAAGAGTCCTCCTAGGCCGCCGCCTCCCAAGAGTCCTCCTAGGCCGCCGCCCCCTAAGAGGCCTCCTGGGTCGCCGCCCCCAAGAGGTCTCCTGGGTCGCCGCCCCCAAGAGTCCTCCTAGGCCGCCGCCCCCCAAGAGTCCTCCTAGGCTGCCGCCCCCTAAGAGGACTCCTGGGTCGCCGCCCCCAAGAGGCCTCCTTGGTCGCCGCCCCCCAAGAGGCCTCCTGGATCGCCGTCCCCCAAGAGGCCTCCTGGTTCGCCGCCCCCCAAGAGGCATCCTAGGTTTCCACCCCCCAAGATGCCTCCTGGATCGCCGTCCCCCAAGAGGCCTCCTAGGTTGCCGCCCCCAAGAGGCCTCCTAGGTTTCCGCCCCCCAAGAGGCCTCCTGGGTCGCCGCCCCCAAGAGGCCTCCTGGGTCGCAGCCCCCCTAGAGTCCTCCTAGGCCGCCCCCCCCTAAGAGGACTCCTGGGTCTCCGCCGCCAAGAGTCCTCCTAGGCCGCCGCCCCCTAAGAGGCCTCCTGGGTCGCCGCCCCCAAGAGGCCTCCTTGGTCGCCGCCCCCCAAGAGGCCTCCTGGTTCGCCGCCCCCAAGAGTCCTCCTAAGCCGCCGCCCCCCAAGAGTCCTCCTAGGCTGCCGCCCCCTAAGAGGACTCCTGGGTCGCCGCCCCCAAGAGGCCTCCTTGGTCGCCGCCCCCCAAGAGGCCTCCTGGATCGCCATCCCCCAAGTGGCCTCCTGGTTTGCCTACCCCCAAGAGGCATCCTAGGTTTCCGCCCCCCCCAAGAAGCCTCCTGGATCACCGTCCCCCAAGAGGCCTCCTAGGTTGCCGCCCCCAAGAGGCCTCCTTGGTCGCCGCCCCCCAAGAGGCCTCCTGGATCGCCGTCCCCCAAGAGGCCTCCTGGGTCTCCGCCGCCAAGAGTCCTCCTAGGCTGCCGCCCCCCAAGAGGCCTCCTGGGTGTCCGCCCCCCCAAGAGGTCTCCTAGGTTGCCGCCCCCCAAGAGGCCTCCTGGGTCGCCGCCCCCCAAGAGTCCTCCTGGGTCTCCACCGCCAAGAGTCCTCCTAGGCCGCCGCCCCCCAAGAGGCCTCCTGGGTGTCTGCCCCCCCATGAGGCCTCCTAGGTTGCCGCCCCCCAAGAGGCCTCCTGGTTCGCCGCCCCCAAGAGTCCTCCTAGGCCGCCGCCTCCCAAGAGTCCTCCTAGGCCGCCGCCCCCTAAGAGGCCTCCTGGGTCGCCGCCCCCAAGAGGTCTCCTGGGTCGCCGCCCCCAAGAGTCCTCCTAGGCCGCCGCCCCCCAAGAGTCCTCCTAGGCTGCCGCCCCCTAAGAGGACTCCTGGGTCGCCGCCCCCAAGAGGCCTCCTTGGTCGCCGCCCCCCAAGAGGCCTCCTGGATCGCCGTCCCCCAAGAGGCCTCCTGGTTCGCCGCCCCCCAAGAGGCATCCTAGGTTTCCACCCCCCAAGATGCCTCCTGGATCGCCGTCCCCCAAGAGGCCTCCTAGGTTGCCGCCCCCAAGAGGCCTCCTAGGTTTCCGCCCCCCAAGAGGCCTCCTGGGTCGCCGCCCCCAAGAGGCCTCCTGGGTCGCAGCCCCCCTAGAGTCCTCCTAGGCCGCCGCCCCCTAAGAGTCCTCCTAGGCCACCGCCCCCTAAGAGGACTCCTGGGTCTCCGCCGCCAAGAGTCCTCCTAGGCCGCCGCCCCCTAAGAGGCCTCCTGGGTCACCACCCCCAAGAGTCCTCCTAGGCCGCCGCCCCCCAAGAGTCCTCCTAGGCCGCCGCCCCCTAAGAGGACTCCTGGGTCGCCGCCCCCAAGAGGCCTCCTGGGTCGCCGCCCCCAAGAGGCCTCCTTGGTCGCCGCCCCCCAAGAGGCCTCCTGGATCGCCGTCCCCCAAGAGGCCTCCTGGGTCTCCGCCGCCAAGAGTCCTCCTAGGCCGCCGCCCCCCAAGAGGCCTCCTGGGTGTCCGCCCCCCCAAGAGGTCTCCTAGGTTGCCGCCCCCCAAGAGGCCTCCTGGGTCGCCGCCCCCCAAGAGTCCTCCTGGGTCTCCACCGCCAAGAGTCCTCCTAGGCCGCCGCCCCCCAAGAGGCCTCCTGGGTGTCTGCCCCCCGAAGAGGCCTCCTAGGTTGCCGCCCCCAAGAGGCCTCTTGGTTCGCCGCCCCCAAGAGTCCTCCTAGGCCGCCGCCTCCCAAGAGTCCTCCTAGGCCGCCGCCCCCTAAGAGGACTCCTGGGTCGCCGCCGCCAAGAGTCCTCCTAGGCCGCCGCCCCCTAAGAGGCCTCCTGGGTCGCCGCCCCCAAGAGGCCTCCTGGGTCGCCGCCCCCAAGAGTCCTCCTAGGCCGCCGCCCCCCAAGAGTCCTCCTAGGCTGCCGCCCCCTAAGAGGACTCCTGGGTCGCCGCCCCCAAGAGGCCTCCTTGGTCGCCGCCCCCCAAGAGGCCTCCTGGATCGCCGTCCCCCAAGAGGCCTCCTGGTTCGCCGCCCCCCAAGAGGCATCCTAGGTTTCCACCCCCCAAGATGCCTCCTGGATCGCCGTCCCCCAAGAGGCCTCCTAGGTTGCCGCCCCCAAGAGGCCTCCTAGGTTTCCGCCCCCCAAGAGGCCTCCTGGGTCGCCGCCCCCAAGAGGCCTCCTGGGTCGCAGCCCCCCTAGAGTCCTCCTAGGCCGCCGCCCCCTAAGAGTCCTCCTAGGCCACCGCCCCCTAAGAGGACTCCTGGGTCTCCGCCGCCAAGAGTCCTCCTAGGCCGCCGCCCCCTAAGAGGCCTCCTGGGTCACCACCCCCAAGAGTCCTCCTAGGCCGCCGCCCCCCAAGAGTCCTCCTAGGCCGCCGCCCCCTAAGAGGACTCCTGGGTCGCTGCCCCCAAGAGGCCTCCTGGGTCGCCGCCCCCAAGAGGCCTCCCTTGTCGCCGCCCCCCAAGAGGCCTCCTGGATCGCCGTCCCCCAAGAGGCCTCCTGGGTCTCCGCCGCCAAGAGTCCTCCTAGGCCGCCGCCCCCCAAGAGGCCTCCTGGGTGTCCGCCCCCCCAAGAGGTCTCCTAGGTTGCCGCCCCCCAAGAGGCCTCCTGGGTCGCCACCCCCCAAGAGTCCTCCTGGGTCTCCACCGCCAAGAGTCCTCCTAGGCCGCCGCCCCCCAAGAGGCCTCCTGGGTGTCTGCCCCCCCAAGAGGCCTCCTAGGTTGCCGCCCCCCAAGAGGCCTCTTGGTTCGCCGCCCCCAAGAGTCCTCCTAGGCCGCCGCCTCCCAAGAGTCCTCCTAGGCCGCCGCCCCCTAAGAGGACTCCTGGGTCGCCGCCGCCAAGAGTCCTCCTAGGCCGCCGCCCCCTAAGAGGCCTCCTGGGTCGCCGCCCCCAAGAGGCCTCCTGGGTCGCCGCCCCCAAGAGTCCTCCTAGGCCGCCGCCCCCCAAGAGTCCTCCTAGGCTGCCGCCCCCTAAGAGGACTCCTGGGTCGCCGCCCCCAAGAGGCCTCCTTGGTCGCCGCCCCCCAAGAGGCCTCCTGGATCGCCGTCCCCCAAGAGGCCTCCTGGTTCGCCGCCCCCCAAGAGGCATCCTAGGTTTCCACCCCCCAAGATGCCTCCTGGATCGCCGTCCCCCAAGAGGCCTCCTAGGTTGCCGCCCCCAAGAGGCCTCCTAGGTTTCCGCCCCCCAAGAGGCCTCCTGGGTCGCCGCCCCCAAGAGGCCTCCTGGGTCGCAGCCCCCCTAGAGTCCTCCTAGGCCGCCGCCCCCTAAGAGTCCTCCTAGGCCACCGCCCCCTAAGAGGACTCCTGGGTCTCCGCCGCCAAGAGTCCTCCTAGGCCGCCGCCCCCTAAGAGGCCTCCTGGGTCGCCGCCCCCAAGAGTCCTCCTAGGCCGCCGCCCCCCAAGAGTCCTCCTAGGCCGCCGCCCCCTAAGAGGACTCCTGGGTCGCCGCCCCCAAGAGGCCTCCTTGGTCGCCGCCCCCCAAGAGGCCTCCTGGATCGCCGTCCCCCAAGAGGCCTCCTGGTTCGCCGCCCCCAAGAGTCCTCCTAGGCCGCCGCCCCCCAAGAGTCCTCCTAGGCCGCCGCCCCCCAAAAGTCCTCCTAGGCCGCCGCCCCCTAGGAGGACTCCTGGGTCGCCGCCCCCAAGAGGCCTCCTTGGTCGCCGCCCCCCAAGAGGCCTCCTGGATCGCCGTCCCCCAAGAGGCCTCCTGATTCGCCGCCCCCAAGAGTCCTCCTAGGCCGCCGCCCCCCAAGAGTCCTCCTAGGCTGCCGCCCCCTAAGAGGACTCCTGGGTCGCCGCCCCCCAAGAGTCCTCCTGGATCACCGTCCCCCAAGAGGCCTCCTTGGTTGCCGCCCCCAAGAGGCCTCCTAGGTTGCCGCCCCCCAAGAGGCCTCCTGGATCGCTGTCCCCCAAGAGGCCTCCTGGGTCTCCGCCGCCAAGAGTCCTCCTAGGCCGCCGCCCCCCAAGAGGCCTCCTGGGTGTCCGCCCCCCCAAGAGGTCTCCTAGGTTGCCGCCCCCCAAGAGGCCTCCTGGGTTGCCGCCCCCCAAGAGTCCTCCTGGGTCTCCACCGCCAAGAGTCCTCCTAGGCCGCCGCCCCCCAAGAGGCCACCTGGGTGTCTGCCCCCCCAAGAGTCCTTCTAGGTTGCCGCCCCCCAAGAGGCCTCCTGGTTCGCCGCCCCCAAGAGTCCTCCTAGGCCGCCGCCCCCCAAGAGGCCTCCTGGTTGCCCCCCCCCCCTAGAGGCATCCTAGGTTTCCGCCCCCCAAGAGGCCTCCTGGATCGCTGTCCCCCAAGAGGCCTCCTAGGTTGCCGCCCCCAAGAGGCCTCCTAGGTTTCCGCCCCCCAAGAGGCCTCCTGGGTCGCCACCCCCCAAAAGGCCTCCTGGGTCGCTGCCCCCCTAGAGTCCTCCTAGGCCGCCGCCCCCCAAGAGGCCTCCTTGGTCGCCGCCCCTCTAGAGTCCTCCTGGGTCGCTGCTCCCCAAGAGGACTCCTGGGTCGCCGCCCCCCAAGAGGCCTCCTAGGTCGCCACCCCCCAAGAGGCCTCCTGGGTCGCCGCCCACCAAGAGTCCTCCTGGGTCTCCGCCGCTAAGAGTCCTCCTGTGCCATCACCCCCAAGAGTCCTCCTAGGACGCCGCCCCCTAAGAGGCCTCATTGGTCGCCGCCCCCAAGAGGCCTCCTTGGTCGCTGCTCCCCAAGAGGACTCCTGGGTCGCCGCCCCCCAAGAGGCCTCCTGGGTGTCTGCCCCCCAAGAGGCCTCCTAGGTTGCCGCCCCCCAAAAGGCCTCCTGGTTCGCCGCCCCCCAAGAGTTCTCCTGGGTCGCCGCCCTCCAAGAGTCCTCCTGGGTCGCTGCCCCCCAAGAGGCCTCCTGGATCGCCGTCCCCCAAGAGGCCTCCTGGTTCGCCGCCCCCCAAGAGGCATCCTAGGTTTCCACCCCCCAAGATGCCTCCTGGATCGCCGTCCCCCAAGAGGCCTCCTAGGTTGCCGCCCCCAAGAGGCCTCCTAGGTTTCCGCCCCCCAAGAGGCCTCCTGGGTCGCCGCCCCCAAGAGGCCTCCTGGGTCGCAGCCCCCCTAGAGTCCTCCTAGGCCGCCGCCCCCTAAGAGTCCTCCTAGGCCACCGCCCCCCTAAGAGGACTCCTGGGTCTCCGCCGCCAAGAGTCCTCCTAGGCCACCGCCCCCTAAGAGGCCTCCTGGGTCGCCGCCCCGAAGAGTCCTCCTGGGCCGCCGCCCCCCAAGAGTCCTCCTAGGCCGCCGCCCCCTAAGAGGACTCCTGGGTCGCCGCCCCCAAGAGGCCTCCTTGGTCGCCGCCCCCCAAGAGGCCTCCTGGATCGCCGTCCCCCAAGAGGCCTCCTGGTTCGCCGCCCCCAAGAGTCCTCCTAGGCCGCCGCCCCCCAAGTGTCCTCCTAGGCTGCCGCCCCCTAAGAGGACTCCTGGGTCGCCGCCCCCAAGAGGCCTCCTTGGTCGCCGCCCCCCAAAAGGCCTCCTGGATCGCCATCCCCCAAGTGGCCTCCTGGTTTGCCTACCCCCAAGAGGCATCCTAGGTTTCCGCCCCCCCCAAGAAGCCTCCTGGATCACCGTCCCCCAAGAGGCCTCCTAGGTTGCCGCCCCCAAGAGGCCTCCTTGGTCGCCGCCCCCCAAGAGGCCTCCTGGATCGCCGTCCCCCAAGAGGCCTCCTGGGTCTCCGCCGCCAAGAGTCCTCCTAGGCCGCCGCCCCCAAGAGGTCTCCTGGGTGTCCGCCCCCCCAAAAGGTCTCCTAGGTTGCCGCCCCCAAAGAGGCCTCCTGGGTCGCCGCCCCCCAAGAGTCCTCCTGGGTCTCCACCGCCAAGAGTCCTCCTAGGCCGCCGCCCCCCAAGAGGCCTCCTGGGTGTCTGCCCCCCCAAGAGGCCTCCTAGGTTGCCGCCCCCCAAGAGGCCTCCTGGTTCGCCGCCCCCAAGAGTCCTCCTAGGCCGCCGCCTCCCAAGAGTCCTCCTAGGCCGCCGCCCCCTAAGAGGACTCCTGGGTCGCCGCCGCCAAGAGTCCTCCTAGGCCGCCGCCCCCTAAGAGGCCTCCTGGGTCGCCGCCCCCAAGAGGCCTCCTGGGTCGCCGCCCCCAAGAGTCCTCCTAGGCCGCCGCCCCCCAAGAGTCCTCCTAGGCTGCCGCCCCCTAAGAGGACTCCTGGGTCGCCGCCCCCAAGAGGCCTCCTTGGTCGCCGCCCCCCAAGAGGCCTCCTGGATCGCCGTCCCCCAAGAGGCCTCCTGGTTCGTCGCCCCCCAAGAGGAATCCTAGGTTTCCACCCCCCAAGATGCCTCCTGGATCGCCGTCCCCCAAGAGGCCTCCTAGGTTGCCGCCCCCAAGAGGCCTCCTAGGTTTCCGCCCCCCAAGAGGCCTCCTGGGTCGCCGCCCCCCAAGAGTCCTCCTAGGTCGCCGCCCCCTAAGAGGACTCCTGGGTCGCCGCCCCCAAGAGGCCTCCTTGGTCGCCGCCCCCCAAGAGGCCTCCTGGATCGCCGTCCCCCAAGAGGCCTCCTGGTTCGCCGCCCCCAAGAGTCCTCCTAGGCCGCCGCCCCCCAAGAGTCCTCCTAGGCTGCCGCCCCCTAAGAGGACTCCTGGGTCGCCGCCCCCCAAGAGTCCTCCTGGATCACCGTCCCCCAAGAGGCCTCCTAGGTTGCCGCCCCCAAGAGGCCTCCTAGGTTGCCG
Source organism: Hyla sarda (assembly GCF_029499605.1). Lineage (NCBI taxonomy): Eukaryota > Metazoa > Chordata > Amphibia > Anura > Hylidae > Hyla > Hyla sarda. Next base: position 84,759 of record NW_026607884.1, on the reverse strand, counting down.
CCCCCCAAGAGGCCTCCTGGATCGCTGTCCCCCAAGAGGCCTCCTGGGTCTCCGCCGCCAAGAGTCCTCCTAGGCCGCCACCCCCCAAGAGGCCTCCTGGGTGTCCGCCCCCCCAAGAGGTCTCCTAGGTTGCCGCCCCCCAAGAGGCCTCCTGGGTTGCCGCCCCCCAAGAGTCCTCCTGGGTCTCCACCGCCAAGAGTCCTCCTAGGCCGCCGCCCCCCAAGAGGCCTCCTGGGTGTCTGCCCCCCCAAGAGTCCTCTTAGGTTGCCGCCCCCCAAGAGGCCTCCTGGTTCGCCGCCCCCAAGAGTCCTCCTAGGCCGCCGCCCCCCAAGAGGCCTCCTGGTTGCCCCCCCCTAGAGGCATCCTAGGTTTCCGCCCCCCAAGAGGCCTCCTGGATCGCCGTCCCCCAAGAGGCCTCCTAGGTTGCCGCCCCCAAGAGGCCTCCTAGGTTTCCGCCCCCCAAGAGGCCTCCTGGGTCGCCACCCCCCAAAAGGCCTCCTGGGTTGCTGCCCCCCTAGAGTCCTCCTAGGCCGCCGCCCCCCAAGAGGCCTCCTTGGTCGCCGCCCCTCTAGAGTCCTCCTGGGTCCCTGCTCCCCAAGAGGACTCCTGGGTCGCCGCCCCCCAAGAGGCCTCCTAGGTCGCCGCCCCCCAAGAGGCCTCCTGGGTCGCCGCCCACCAAGAGTCCTCCTGGGTCTCCGCCGCCAAGAGTCCTCCTGTGCCGTCACCCCCAAGAGTCCTCCTAGGACGCCGCCCCCTAAGAGGCCTCATTGGTCGCCGCCCCCAAGAGGCCTCCTGGGTCGCTGCTCCCCAAGAGGACTCCTTGGTCGCCGCCCCCCAAGAGGCCTCCTGGGTGTCTGCCCCCCAAGAGGCCTCCTAGGTTGCCGCCCCCCAAAAGGCCTCCTGGTTCGCCGCCCCCCAAGAGTTCTCCTGGGTCGCCGCCCTCCAAGAGTCCTCCTGGGTCGCCGCCCCCCAAGAGGCCTCTGGATCGCCGTCCCCCAAGAGGCCTCCTGATTCGCCGGCCCCCAAGAGGCATCCTAGGTTTCCACCCCCCAAGATGCCTCCTGGATCGCCGTCCCCCAAGAGGCCTCCTAGGTTGCCGCCCCCAAGAGGCCTCCTAGGTTTCCGCCCCCCAAGAGGCCTCCTGGGTCGCCGCCCCCAAGAGGCCTCCTGGGTCGCAGCCCCCCTAGAGTCCTCCTAGGCCGCCGCCCCCTAAGAGTCCTCCTAGGCCACCGCCCCCCTAAGAGGACTCCTGGGTCTCCGCCGCCAAGAGTCCTCCTAGGCCGCCGCCCCCTAAGAGGCCTCCTGGGTCGCCGCCCCGAAGAGTCCTCCTGGGCCGCCGCCCCCCAAGAGTCCTCCTAGGCCGCCGCCCCCTAAGAGGACTCCTGGGTCGCCGCCCCCAAGAGGCCTCCTTGGTCGCCGTCCCCCAAGAGGCCTCCTGGATCGCCGTCCCCCAAGAGGCCTCCTGGTTCGCCGCCCCCAAGAGTCCTCCTAGGCCGCCGCCCCCCAAGTGTCCTCCTAGGCTGCCGCCCCCTAAGAGGACTCCTGGGTCGCCGCCCCCAAGAGGCCTCCTTGGTCGCCGCCCCCCAAGAGGCCTCCTGGATCGCCATCCCCCAAGTGGCCTCCTGGTTTGCCTACCCCCAAGAGGCATCCTAGGTTTCCGCCCCCCCCAAGAAGCCTCCTGGATCACCGTCCCCCAAGAGGCCTCCTAGGTTGCCGCCCCCAAGAGGCCTCCTTGGTCGCCGCCCCCCAAGAGGCCTCCTGGATCGCCGTCCCCCAAGAGTCCTCCTGGGTCTCCGCCGCCAAGAGTCCTCCTAGGCCGCCGCCCCCCAAGAGGCCTCCTGGGTGTCCGCACCCCCAAGAGGTCTCCTAGGTTGCCGCCCCCAAAGAGGCCTCCTGGGTCGCCGCCCCCCAAGAGTCCTCCTGGGTCTCCACCGCCAAGAGTCCTCCTAGGCCGCCGCCCCCCAAGAGGCCTCCTGGGTGTCTGCCCCCCCAAGAGGCCTCCTAGGTTGCCGCCCCCCAAGAGGCCTCCTGGTTCGCCGCCCCCAAGAGTCCTCCTAGGCCGCCGCCCCCCAAGAGTCCTCCTAGGCTGCCGCCCCCTAAGAGGACTCCTGGGTCGCCGCCCCCAAGAGGCCTCCTTGGTCGCCGCCCCCCAAGAGGCCTCCTGGATCGCCATCCCCCAAGTGGCCTCCTGCTTTGCCTACCCCCAAGAGGCATCCTAGGTTTCCGCCCCCCCCAAGAAGCCTCCTGGATCACCGTCCCCCAAGAGGCCTCCTAGGTTGCCGCCCCCAAGAGGCCTCCTTGGTCGCCGCCCCCCAAAAGGCCTCCTGGTTCGCCGCCCCCCAAGAGTTCTCCTGGGTCGCCGCCCTCCAAGAGTCCTCCTGGGTCGCCGCCCCCCAAGAGTCCTCCTGCGTCTCCACCGCCAAGAGTCCTCCTAGGCCGCCGCCCCCCAAGAGGCCTCCTGGGTGTCTGCCCCCCCAAGAGGCCTCCTAGGTTGCCGCCCCCCAAGAGGCCTCCTGGTTCGCCGCCCCCAAAAGTCCTCCTAGGCCGCCGCCTCCCAAGAGTCCTCCTAGGCCGCCGCCCCCTAAGAGGACTCCTGGGTCGCTGCCGCCAAGAGTCCTCCTAGGCCGCCGCCCCCTAAGAGGCCTCCTGGGTCGCCGCCCCCAAGAGGCCTCCTGGGTCGCCGCCCCCAAGAGTCCTCCTAGGCCGCCGCCCCCCAAGAGTCCTCCTAGGCCGCCGCTTCCTAAGAGGACTCCTGGGTCGTTGCCCCCAAGAGGTTTCCTTGGTCGCCGCCCCCCAAGAGGCCTCCTGGATCGCCGTCCCCCAAGAGGCCTCCTGGTTCGCCGCCCCCCAAGAGGCATCCTAGGTTTCCACCCCCCAAGATGCCTCCTGGATCGCCGTCCCCCAAGAGGCCTCCTAGGTTGCCGCCCCCAAGAGGCCTCCTAGGTTTCCGCCCCCCAAGAGGCCTCCTGGGTCGCCGCCCCCAAGAGGCCTCCTGGGTCGCAGCCCCCCTAGAGTCCTCCCAGGCCGCCGCCCCCTAAGAGTCCTCCTATGCCACCGCCCCCTAAGAGGCCTCCTGGGTCGCCGCCCCCAAGAGTCCTCCTGGGCCGCCGCCCCCCAAGAGTCCTCCTAGGCCGCCGCCCCCTAAGAGGACTCCTGGGTCGCCGCCCCCAAGAGGACTCCTTGGTCGCCGCCCCCCAAGAGGCCTCCTGGATCGCCGTCCCCCAAGAGGCCTCCTGGTTCGCCGCCCCCAAGAGTCCTCCTAGGCTGCCGCCCCCTAAGAGGACTCCTGGGTCGCCGCCCCCAAGAGGCCTCCTTGGTCGCAGCCCCCCAAGAGGCCTCCTGGATCGCCGTCCCCCAAGTGGCCTCCTGGTTCGCCTACCCCCAAGAGGCATCCTAGGTTTCCGCCCCCCCCCAAGAAGCCTCCTGGATCACCGTCCCCCTAGAGGCCTCCTAGGTTGCCGCCCCCAAGAGGCCTCCTAGGTTGCCGCCCCCCAAGAGGCCTCCTGGATCGCCGTCCCCCAAGAGGCCTCCTGGGTCTCCGCCGCCAAGAGTCCTCCTAGGCCGCCGCCCCCCAAGAGGCCTCCTGGGTGTCCGCCCCCCCAAGAGGTCTCCTAGGTTGCCGCCCCCCAAGAGGCCTCCTGGGTCGCCGCCCCCCAAGAGTCCTCCTGGGTCTCCACCGCCAAGAGTCCTCCTAGGCCGCCACCCCCAAGAGGCCTCCTGGGTGTCTGCCCCCCCAAGAGGCCTCCTAGGTTGCCGCCCCCCAAGAGGCCTCCTGGTTCGCCGCCCCCAAGAGTCCTCCTAGGCCGCCGCCTCCCAAGAGGCCTCCTGGTTGCCCCCCCCCCTAGAGGCATCCTAGGTTTCCGCCCCCCAAGAGGCCTCCTGGATCGCCGTCCCCCAAGAGGCCTCCTAGGTTGCCGCCCCCAAGAGGCCTCCTAGGTTTCCGCCCCCCAAGAGGCCTCCTGGGTCGCCACCCCCCAAAAGGCCTCCTGGGTCGCTGCCCCCCTAGAGTCCTCCTAGGCCGCCGCCCCCCAAGAGGCCTCCTTGGTCGCCGCCCCTCTAGAGTCCTCCTGGGTTGCTGCTCCCCAAGAGGACTCCTGGGTCGCCGCCCCCCAAGAGGCCTCCTAGGTCGCCGCCCCCCAAGAGGCCTCCTGGGTCGCCGCCCACCAAGAGTCCTCCTGGGTCTCCGCCGCCAAGAGTCCTCCTGTGCCGTCACCCGCAAGAGTCCTCCTAGGCCGCCGCCCCCTAATAGGCCTCATTGGTCGCCGCCCCCAAGAGGCCTCCTGGGTCGCTGCTCCCCAAGAGGACTCCTGGGTCGCCGCCCCCCAAGAGGCCTCCTGGGTGTCTGCCCCCCAAGAGGCCTCCTAGGGTGCCGCCCCCCAAGAGGCCTCCTGGTTCGCCGCCCCCCAAGAGTTCTCCTGGGTCGCCGCCCTCCAAGAGTCCTCCTGGGTCGCCGCCCCCCAAGAGGCCTCCTGGGTCGCCGCCCCCCAAGAGTCCTCCTAGGCTGCCGCCCCCCAAGAGGTCTCCTGGGTCACCACCCCACAGGAGTCCTCCTGGGTCCTCCTAGGCCGCCGCCCCCCAAGAGTCCTCCTAGGCCACTGCCACCTAAGAGGCCTCCTGGGTCGCCGCCCGGAAGAGGCCTCCTGGATCGCCGTCCCCCAAGAGGCCTCCTAGGTTGCCGCCCACAAGAGGCCTCCTAGGTTTCCGCCCCTCAAGAGGCCTCCTGGGTCGCCGCCCCCAAGAGGCCTCCTGGGTCACAGCCCCCTAGAGTCCTCCTAGGTTTCCGCCCCCCAAGAGGCCTCCTGGATCGCAGCCCCCCAAGAGTCCTCCTAGGCCACCGCCCCCTAAGAGGACTCCTGGGTCTCCGCCGCCAAGAGGACTCCTGGGTCTCCGCCGCCAAGAGTCCTCCTAGGCCGCCGCCCCCTAAGAGGCCTCCTGGGTCGCCGCCCCCAAGAGTCCTCCTAGGCCGCCGCCCCCTAAGAGTCCTCCTAGGCCGCCGCCCCCTAAGAGGCCTCCTGGTTCGCCGCCCCCCAAGAGGCATCCTAGGTTTCCACCCCCCAAGATGCCTCCTGGATCGCCGTCCCCCAAGAGGCCTCCTAGGTTGCCGCCCCCCAAGAGTCCTCCTAGGCCGCCGCCCCCTAAGAGGACTCCTAGGTCGCCGCCCCCAAGAGGCCTCCTTGGTCGCCGCCCCCCAAGAGGCCTCCTGGATCGCCGTCCCCCAAGAGGCCTCCTAGGTTGCCGCCCCCAAGAGTCCTCCTAGGTTTCCGCCCCCCAAGAGGCCTCCTGGGTCGCCGCCCCCAAGAGGTCTCCTGGGTCGCAGCCCCCCTAGAGTCCTCCTAGGCCGCCGCCCCCTAAGAGTCCTCCTAGGCCACCGCCCCCCTAAGAGGACTCCTGGGTCTCCGCCGCCAAGAGTCCTCCTAGGCCGCCGCCCCCTAAGAGGCCTCCTGGGTCGCCGCCCCCAAGAGTCCTGCTGGGCCGCCGCCCCCCAAGAGTCCTCCTAGGCCGCCGCCCCCTAAGAGGACTCCTGGGTCGCCGCCCCCAAGACGACTCCTGGGTCGCCGCCCCCAAGAGGTTTCCTTGGTCGCCGCACCCCAAGAGGCCTCCTGGATCGCCGTCCCCCAAGAGGCCTCCTGGTTCGCCGCCCCCCAAGAGGCATCCTAGGTTTCCACCCCCCAAGATGCCTCCTGGATCGCCGTCCCCCAAGAGGCCTCCTAGGTTGCCGCCCCCAAGAGGCCTCCTAGGTTTCCGCCCCCCAAGAGGCCTCCTGGGTCGCCGCCCCCAAGAGGCCTCCTGGGTCGCAGCCCCCCTAGAGTCCTCCCAGGCCGCCGCCCCCTAAGAGTCCTCCTAGGCCACCGCTCCCTAAGAGGACTCCTGGGTCTCCGCCGCCAAGAGTCCTCCTAGGCCGCCGCCCCCTAAGAGGCCTCCTGGGTCGCCGCCCCCAAGAGTCCTCCTAGGCCGCCGCCCCCCAAGAGTCCTCCTAGGCCGCCGTCCCCTAAGAGGACTCCTGGGTCGCCGCCCCCAAGAGGCCTCCTAGGCCGCCGCCCCCCAAGAGACCTCCTAGGCTGCCGCCCCCTAAGAGGACTCCTGGGTCGCCGCCCCCAAGAGGCCTCCTTGGTCGCAGCCCCCCAAGAGGCCTCCTGGTTCGCCTACCCCCAAGAGGCATCCTAGGTTTCTGCCCCCCCCCAAGAAGCCTCCTGGATCACCGTCCCCCTAGAGGCCTCCTAGGTTGCCGCCCCCAAGAGGCCTCCTAGGTTGCCGCCCCCCAAGAGGCCTCCTGGATCGCCGGCCCCCAAGAGGCATCCTAGGTTCCCGCCCCCCAAGAAGCCTCCTGGATCACCGTCCCCCAAGAGGCCTCCTAGGTTGCCGCCCCCCAAGAGGCCTCCTGGTTCGCCGTCCCCCAAGAGGCCTCTTGGGTCGCCGCCCCCAAGAGTCCTCCTGGGTCCCCTCCCCCAAGAGTCCTCCTGGGTCTCCGCCGCCAAGAGTCCTCCTGGGCCTCCGCCCCCCAAGAGGCCTCCTGGGTGTCTGCCCCCCCAAGAGGTCTCCTAGGTTGCCGCCCCCCAAGAGGCCTCCTGGGTCTCCACCGCCAAGAGTCCTCCTAGGCCACCGCCCCCAAAGAAGCCTCCTGGGTGTCTGCCCCCCAAGAGGCCTCCTAGGTTGCCGCCCCCCAAGAGGCCTCCTGGGTCGCCGCCCCCCCAAGAGTCCTCCTGGGTCTCCGCCGCCAAGAGTCCTCCTGTGCCGTGGCCCCCCAAGAGTCCTCCTAGGCCGCCGCCCCCTAAGAGGCCTCCTGGGTCACCGCCCCCAAGAGGCCTCCTGGGTCGCTGCTCCCCAAGAGGACTCCTGGGTCGCCGCCCCCAAGAGGCCTCCTGGGTGTCTGCCCCCCAAGAGGCCTCCTAGGTTGCCGCCCCCCAAGAGGCCTTCTGGGTCGCCGCCCCCCAAGAGTCCTCCTGGGTCTCCACCGCCAAGAGTCCCCCTGTGCCATCTCCCCCCAAGAGTCCTCCTAGGCCGCCGCCCCCTACAAGGCCTCCTGGGTTGCCGCCCCCAAGAGGCCTCCTTGGTCGCTGCTCCCCAAGAGGCCTCCTGGGTCGCCGCCCCCCAAGAGGCCTCCTGGGTGTCTGCCCCCCAAGAGGCCTCCTAGGTCGCCGCCCCCCAAGAGGCCTCCTGGGTCGCCGCCCCCCATGAGTCCTCCTGGGTCTCCGCCGCCAAGAGTCCTCCTGTGCCGTCGCCCCCCAAGAGTCCTCCTAGGCCGCCGCCCCCTAAGAGGCCTCATTGGTCGCCGCCCCCAAGAGGCCTCCTGGGTCGCTGCTCCCCAAGAGGACTCCTGGGTCGCCGCCCCCCAAGAGGCCTCCTGGGTCACCTCCCCCCAGGAGTCCTCCTGGGTCCTCCTAGGCCGACGCCCCCCAAGAGTCCTCCTAGGCCGCTGCCACCTAAGAGGCCTCCTGGGTCGCCGCCCCCAAGAGGCCTCCTGGGTCGCCGCCCCCCAAGAGGCCTCCTGGATCGCCGTCCCCCAAGAGGCCTCCTGGATCGCCGTCCCCCAAGAGGCCTCCTAGGTTGCCGCCCCTCAAGAGGCCTCCTGGGTCGCCGCCCCCAAGAGGCCTCCTGGGTCACAGCCCCCCTAGAGTCCTCCTAGGTTTCCGCCCCCCAAGAGGCCTCTTGGGTCGTCTCCCCCAAGAGGCCTCCTGGGTCGCAGCCCCCCAAGAGTCCTCCTAGGCCACCACCCCTAAGAGGACTCCTGGGTCTCCGCCGCCAAGAGTCCTCCTAGGCCCCCGCCCCCTAAGAGGCCTCCTGGGTCGCCGCCCCCCAAGAGTCCTCCTAGGCCGCCGCCCCCCAAGAGTCCTCCTAGGCCGCCACCCCTAAGAGGACTCCTGGGTCGCCGCCCCAAGAGGCTACCTTGGTCGACGCCCCCCAAGAGGGCTCCTGGATCGCCGTCCCCCAAAAGGCCTCCTTGTTCACCGCCCCCCAAGAGGCATCCTAGGTTTCCGCCCCCCAAGATGCCTTCTGGATCGCCGTCCCCCAAGAGGCCTCCTAGGTTGCCGCCCCCAAGAGGCCTCCTAGGTTTCCGCCCACCAAGAGTCCTCCTGGGTCTCCGCCGCCAAGAGTCCTCCTAGGCCGCCGCCCCCTAAGAGGCCTCCTGGGTTGCCGCCCCCAAGAGGCCTCCTGGGTCGCCGCCCCCAAGAGTCCACCTAGGCCGCCGCCCCCCAAGAGTCCTCCTAGGCTGCCGCCCCCTAAGAGGACTCCTGGGTCGCCGCCCCCAAGAGGCCTCCTTGGTCGCCGCCCCCCAAGAGGCCTCCTGGATCGCCGTCCCCCAAGAGGCCTCCTGGTTCGCCGCCCCCCAAGAGGCATCCTAGGTTTCCACCCCCCAAGATGCCTCCTGGATCGCCGTCCCCCAAGAGGCCTCCTAGGTTGCCGCCCCCAAGAGGCCTCCTAGGTTTCCGCCCCCCAAGAGGCCTCCTGGGTCGCCGCCCCCAAGAGGCCTCCTGGGTCGCAGCCCCCCTAGAGTCCTCCTAGGCTGCCGCCCCCTAAGAGTCCTCTAGGCCACCGCCCCCCTAAGAGGACTCCTGGGTCTCCGCCGCCAAGAGTCCTCCTAGGCCGCCGCCCCCTAAGAGGCCTCCTGGGTCGCCGCCCCCAAGAGGCCTCCTTGGTCGCCGCCCCCCAAGAGGCCTCCTGGTTCGCCGCCCCCAAGAGTCCTCCTAGGCCGCCGCCCCCCAAGAGTCCTCCTAGGCTGCCGCCCCCTAAGAGGACTCCTGGGTCGCCGCCCCCAAGAGGCCTCCTTGGTCGCCGCCCCCCAAGAGGCCTCCTGGATCGCCATCCCCCAAGTGGCCTCCTGGTTTGCCTACCCCCAAGAGGCATCCTAGGTTTCCGCCCCCCCCAAGAAGCCTCCTGGATCACCGTCCCCCAAGAGGCCTCCTAGGTTGCCGCCCCCAAGAGGCCTCCTTGGTCGCCGCCCCCCAAGAGGCCTCCTGGATCGCCGTCCCCCAAGAGGCCTCCTGGGTCTCCGCCGCCAAGAGTCCTCCTAGGCTGCCGCCCCCCAAGAGGCCTCCTGGGTGTCCGCCCCCCCAAGAGGTCTCCTAGGTTGCCGCCCCCCAAGAGGCCTCCTGGGTCGCCGCCCCCCAAGAGTCCTCCTGGGTCTCCACCGCCAAGAGTCCTCCTAGGCCGCCGCCCCCCAAGAGGCCTCCTTGGTCGCCGCCCCCCAAGAGGCCTCCTGGATCGCCATCCCCCAAGTGGCCTCCTGGTTTGCCTACCCCCAAGAGGCATCCTAGGTTTCCGCCCCCCCCAAGAAGCCTCCTGGATCACCGTCCCCCAAGAGGCCTCCTAGGTTGCCGCCCCCAAGAGGCCTCCTTGGTCGCCGCCCCCCAAGAGGCCTCCTGGATCGCCGTCCCCCAAGAGGCCTCCTGGGTCTCCGCCGCCAAGAGTCCTCCTAGGCTGCCGCCCCCCAAGAGGCCTCCTGGGTGTCCGCCCCCCCAAGAGGTCTCCTAGGTTGCCGCCCCCCAAGAGGCCTCCTGGGTCGCCGCCCCCAAGAGTCCTGCTGGGCCGCCGCCCCCCAAGAGTCCTCCTAGGCCGCCGCCCCCTAAGAGGACTCCTGGGTCGCCGCCCCCAAGACGACTCCTGGGTCGCCGCCCCCAAGAGGTTTCCTTGGTCGCCGCACCCCAAGAGGCCTCCTGGATCGCCGTCCCCCAAGAGGCCTCCTGGTTCGCCGCCCCCCAAGAGGCATCCTAGGTTTCCACCCCCCAAGATGCCTCCTGGATCGCCGTCCCCCAAGAGGCCTCCTAGGTTGCCGCCCCCAAGAGGCCTCCTAGGTTTCCGCCCCCCAAGAGGCCTCCTGGGTCGCCGCCCCCAAGAGGCCTCCTGGGTCGCAGCCCCCCTAGAGTCCTCCCAGGCCGCCGCCCCCTAAGAGTCCTCCTAGGCCACCGCTCCCTAAGAGGACTCCTGGGTCTCCGCCGCCAAGAGTCCTCCTAGGCCGCCGCCCCCTAAGAGGCCTCCTGGGTCGCCGCCCCCAAGAGTCCTCCTAGGCCGCCGCCCCCCAAGAGTCCTCCTAGGCCGCCGTCCCCTAAGAGGACTCCTGGGTCGCCGCCCCCAAGAGGCCTCCTAGGCCGCCGCCCCCCAAGAGACCTCCTAGGCTGCCGCCCCCTAAGAGGACTCCTGGGTCGCCGCCCCCAAGAGGCCTCCTTGGTCGCAGCCCCCCAAGAGGCCTCCTGGTTCGCCTACCCCCAAGAGGCATCCTAGGTTTCTGCCCCCCCCCAAGAAGCCTCCTGGATCACCGTCCCCCTAGAGGCCTCCTAGGTTGCCGCCCCCAAGAGGCCTCCTAGGTTGCCGCCCCCCAAGAGGCCTCCTGGATCGCCGGCCCCCAAGAGGCATCCTAGGTTCCCGCCCCCCAAGAAGCCTCCTGGATCACCGTCCCCCAAGAGGCCTCCTAGGTTGCCGCCCCCCAAGAGGCCTCCTGGTTCGCCGTCCCCCAAGAGGCCTCTTGGGTCACCGCCCCCAAGAGTCCTCCTGGGTCCCCTCCCCCAAGAGTCCTCCTGGGTCTCCGCCGCCAAGAGTCCTCCTGGGCCTCCGCCCCCCAAGAGGCCTCCTGGGTGTCTGCCCCCCCAAGAGGTCTCCTAGGTTGCCGCCCCCCAAGAGGCCTCCTGGGTCTCCACCGCCAAGAGTCCTCCTAGGCCACCGCCCCCAAAGAAGCCTCCTGGGTGTCTGCCCCCCAAGAGGCCTCCTAGGTTGCCGCCCCCCAAGAGGCCTCCTGGGTCGCCGCCCCCCCAAGAGTCCTCCTGGGTCTCCGCCGCCAAGAGTCCTCCTGTGCCGTGGCCCCCCAAGAGTCCTCCTAGGCCGCCGCCCCCTAAGAGGCCTCCTGGGTCACCGCCCCCAAGAGGCCTCCTGGGTCGCTGCTCCCCAAGAGGACTCCTGGGTCGCCGCCCCCAAGAGGCCTCCTGGGTGTCTGCCCCCCAAGAGGCCTCCTAGGTTGCCGCCCCCCAAGAGGCCTTCTGGGTCGCCGCCCCCCAAGAGTCCTCCTGGGTCTCCACCGCCAAGAGTCCCCCTGTGCCATCTCCCCCCAAGAGTCCTCCTAGGCCGCCGCCCCCTACAAGGCCTCCTGGGTTGCCGCCCCCAAGAGGCCTCCTTGGTCGCTGCTCCCCAAGAGGCCTCCTGGGTCGCCGCCCCCCAAGAGGCCTCCTGGGTGTCTGCCCCCCAAGAGGCCTCCTAGGTCGCCGCCCCCCAAGAGGCCTCCTGGGTCGCCGCCCCCCATGAGTCCTCCTGGGTCTCCGCCGCCAAGAGTCCTCCTGTGCCGTCGCCCCCCAAGAGTCCTCCTAGGCCGCCGCCCCCTAAGAGGCCTCATTGGTCGCCGCCCCCAAGAGGCCTCCTGGGTCGCTGCTCCCCAAGAGGACTCCTGGGTCGCCGCCCCCCAAGAGGCCTCCTGGGTCACCTCCCCCCAGGAGTCCTCCTGGGTCCTCCTAGGCCGACGCCCCCCAAGAGTCCTCCTAGGCCGCTGCCACCTAAGAGGCCTCCTGGGTCGCCGCCCCCAAGAGGCCTCCTGGGTCGCCGCCCCCCAAGAGGCCTCCTGGATCGCCGTCCCCCAAGAGGCCTCCTGGATCGCCGTCCCCCAAGAGGCCTCCTAGGTTGCCGCCCCTCAAGAGGCCTCCTGGGTCGCCGCCCCCAAGAGGCCTCCTGGGTCACAGCCCCCCTAGAGTCCTCCTAGGTTTCCGCCCCCCAAGAGGCCTCTTGGGTCGTCTCCCCCAAGAGGCCTCCTGGGTCGCAGCCCCCCAAGAGTCCTCCTAGGCCACCACCCCTAAGAGGACTCCTGGGTCTCCGCCGCCAAGAGTCCTCCTAGGCCCCCGCCCCCTAAGAGGCCTCCTGGGTCGCCGCCCCCCAAGAGTCCTCCTAGGCCGCCGCCCCCCAAGAGTCCTCCTAGGCCGCCACCCCTAAGAGGACTCCTGGGTCGCCGCCCCAAGAGGCTACCTTGGTCGACGCCCCCCAAGAGGGCTCCTGGATCGCCGTCCCCCAAAAGGCCTCCTTGTTCACCGCCCCCCAAGAGGCATCCTAGGTTTCCGCCCCCCAAGATGCCTTCTGGATCGCCGTCCCCCAAGAGGCCTCCTAGGTTGCCGCCCCCAAGAGGCCTCCTAGGTTTCCGCCCACCAAGAGTCCTCCTGGGTCTCCGCCGCCAAGAGTCCTCCTAGGCCGCCGCCCCCTAAGAGGCCTCCTGGGTTGCCGCCCCCAAGAGGCCTCCTGGGTCGCCGCCCCCAAGAGTCCACCTAGGCCGCCGCCCCCCAAGAGTCCTCCTAGGCTGCCGCCCCCTAAGAGGACTCCTGGGTCGCCGCCCCCAAGAGGCCTCCTTGGTCGCCGCCCCCCAAGAGGCCTCCTGGATCGCCGTCCCCCAAGAGGCCTCCTGGTTCGCCGCCCCCCAAGAGGCATCCTAGGTTTCCACCCCCCAAGATGCCTCCTGGATCGCCGTCCCCCAAGAGGCCTCCTAGGTTGCCGCCCCCAAGAGGCCTCCTAGGTTTCCGCCCCCCAAGAGGCCTCCTGGGTCGCCGCCCCCAAGAGGCCTCCTGGGTCGCAGCCCCCCTAGAGTCCTCCTAGGCTGCCGCCCCCTAAGAGTCCTCTAGGCCACCGCCCCCCTAAGAGGACTCCTGGGTCTCCGCCGCCAAGAGTCCTCCTAGGCCGCCGCCCCCTAAGAGGCCTCCTGGGTCGCCGCCCCCAAGAGGCCTCCTTGGTCGCCGCCCCCCAAGAGGCCTCCTGGTTCGCCGCCCCCAAGAGTCCTCCTAGGCCGCCGCCCCCCAAGAGTCCTCCTAGGCTGCCGCCCCCTAAGAGGACTCCTGGGTCGCCGCCCCCAAGAGGCCTCCTTGGTCGCCGCCCCCCAAGAGGCCTCCTGGATCGCCATCCCCCAAGTGGCCTCCTGGTTTGCCTACCCCCAAGAGGCATCCTAGGTTTCCGCCCCCCCCAAGAAGCCTCCTGGATCACCGTCCCCCAAGAGGCCTCCTAGGTTGCCGCCCCCAAGAGGCCTCCTTGGTCGCCGCCCCCCAAGAGGCCTCCTGGATCGCCGTCCCCCAAGAGGCCTCCTGGGTCTCCGCCGCCAAGAGTCCTCCTAGGCTGCCGCCCCCCAAGAGGCCTCCTGGGTGTCCGCCCCCCCAAGAGGTCTCCTAGGTTGCCGCCCCCCAAGAGGCCTCCTGGGTCGCCGCCCCCCAAGAGTCCTCCTGGGTCTCCACCGCCAAGAGTCCTCCTAGGCCGCCGCCCCCCAAGAGGCCTCCTGGGTGTCTGCCCCCCCATGAGGCCTCCTAGGTTGCCGCCCCCCAAGAGGCCTCCTGGTTCGCCGCCCCCAAGAGTCCTCCTAGGCCGCCGCCTCCCAAGAGTCCTCCTAGGCCGCCGCCCCCTAAGAGGCCTCCTGGGTCGCCGCCCCCAAGAGGTCTCCTGGGTCGCCGCCCCCAAGAGTCCTCCTAGGCCGCCGCCCCCCAAGAGTCCTCCTAGGCTGCCGCCCCCTAAGAGGACTCCTGGGTCGCCGCCCCCAAGAGGCCTCCTTGGTCGCCGCCCCCCAAGAGGCCTCCTGGATCGCCGTCCCCCAAGAGGCCTCCTGGTTCGCCGCCCCCCAAGAGGCATCCTAGGTTTCCACCCCCCAAGATGCCTCCTGGATCGCCGTCCCCCAAGAGGCCTCCTAGGTTGCCGCCCCCAAGAGGCCTCCTAGGTTTCCGCCCCCCAAGAGGCCTCCTGGGTCGCCGTCCCCAAGAGGCCTCCTGGGTCGCAGCCCCCCTAGAGTCCTCCTAGGCCGCCGCCCCCTAAGAGTCCTCCTAGGCCACCGCCCCCTAAGAGGACTCCTGGGTCTCCGCCGCCAAGAGTCCTCCTAGGCCGCCGCCCCCTAAGAGGCCTCCTGGGTCACCACCCCCAAGAGTCCTCCTAGGCCGCCGCCCCCCAAGAGTCCTCCTAGGCCGCCGCCCCCTAAGAGGACTCCTGGGTCGCCGCCCCCAAGAGGCCTCCTGGGTCGCCGCCCCCAAGAGGCCTCCTTGGTCGCCGCCCCCCAAGAGGCCTCCTGGATCGCCGTCCCCCAAGAGGCCTCCTGGGTCTCCGCCGCCAAGAGTCCTCCTAGGCCGCCGCCCCCCAAGAGGCCTCCTGGGTGTCCGCCCCCCCAAGAGGTCTCCTAGGTTGCCGCCCCCCAAGAGGCCTCCTGGGTCGCCGCCCCCCAAGAGTCCTCCTGGGTCTCCACCGCCAAGAGTCCTCCTAGGCCGCCGCCCCCCAAGAGGCCTCCTGGGTGTCTGCCCCCCGAAGAGGCCTCCTAGGTTGCCGCCCCCCAAGAGGCCTCTTGGTTCGCCGCCCCCAAGAGTCCTCCTAGGCCGCCGCCTCCCAAGAGTCCTCCTAGGCCGCCGCCCCCTAAGAGGACTCCTGGGTCGCCGCCGCCAAGAGTCCTCCTAGGCCGCCGCCCCCTAAGAGGCCTCCTGGGTCGCCGCCCCCAAGAGGCCTCCTGGGTCGCCGCCCCCAAGAGTCCTCCTAGGCCGCCGCCCCCCAAGAGTCCTCCTAGGCTGCCGCCCCCTAAGAGGACTCCTGGGTCGCCGCCCCCAAGAGGCCTCCTTGGTCGCCGCCCCCCAAGAGGCCTCCTGGATCGCCGTCCCCCAAGAGGCCTCCTGGTTCGCCGCCCCCCAAGAGGCATCCTAGGTTTCCACCCCCCAAGATGCCTCCTGGATCGCCGTCCCCCAAGAGGCCTCCTAGGTTGCCGCCCCCAAGAGGCCTCCTAGGTTTCCGCCCCCCAAGAGGCCTCCTGGGTCGCCGCCCCCAAGAGGCCTCCTGGGTCGCAGCCCCCCTAGAGTCCTCCTAGGCCGCCGCCCCCTAAGAGTCCTCCTAGGCCACCGCCCCCTAAGAGGACTCCTGGGTCTCCGCCGCCAAGAGTCCTCCTAGGCCGCCGCCCCCTAAGAGGCCTCCTGGGTCGCCGCCCCCAAGAGTCCTCCTAGGCCGCCGCCCCCCAAGAGTCCTCCTAGGCCGCCGCCCCCTAAGAGGACTCCTGGGTCGCCGCCCCCAAGAGGCCTCCTTGGTCGCCGCCCCCCAAGAGGCCTCCTGGATCGCCGTCCCCCAAGAGGCCTCCTGGTTCGCCGCCCCCAAGAGTCCTCCTAGGCCGCCGCCCCCCAAGAGTCCTCCTAGGCCGCCGCCCCCCAAGAGTCCTCCTAGGCCGCCGCCCCCTAGGAGGACTCCTGGGTCGCCGCCCCCAAGAGGCCTCCTTGGTCGCCGCCCCCCAAGAGGCCTCCTGGATCGCCGTCCCCCAAGAGGCCTCCTGGTTCGCCGCCCCCAAGAGTCCTCCTAGGCCGCCGCCCCCCAAGAGTCCTCCTAAGCTGCCGCCCCCTAAGAGGACTCCTGGGTCGCCGCCCCCCAAGAGTCCTCCTGGATCACCGTCCCCCAAGAGGCCTCCTTGGTTGCCGCCCCCAAGAGGCCTCCTAGGTTGCCGCCCCCCAAGAGGCCTCCTGGATCGCTGTCCCCCAAGAGGCCTCCTGGGTCTCCGCCGCCAAGAGTCCTCCTAGGCCGCCGCCCCCCAAGAGGCCTCCTGGGTGTCCGCCCCCCCAAGAGGTCTCCTAGGTTGCCGCCCCCCAAGAGGCCTCCTGGGTTGCCGCCCCCCAAGAGTCCTCCTGGGTCTCCACCGCCAAGAGTCCTCCTAGGCCGCCGCCCCCCAAGAGGCCACCTGGGTGTCTGCCCCCCCAAGAGTCCTTCTAGGTTGCCGCCCCCCAAGAGGCCTCCTGGTTCGCCGCCCCCAAGAGTCCTCCTAGGCCGCCGCCCCCCAAGAGGCCTCCTGGTTGCCCCCCCCCCTAGAGGCATCCTAGGTTTCCGCCCCCCAAGAGGCCTCCTGGATCGCTGTCCCCCAAGAGGCCTCCTAGGTTGCCGCCCCCAAGAGGCCTCCTAGGTTTCCGCCCCCCAAGAGGCCTCCTGGGTCGCCACCCCCCAAAAGGCCTCCTGGGTCGCTGCCCCCCTAGAGTCCTCCTAGGCCGCCGCCCCCCAAGAGGCCTCCTTGGTCGCCGCCCCTCTAGAGTCCTCCTGGGTCGCTGCTCCCCAAGAGGACTCCTGGGTCGCCGCCCCCCAAGAGGCCTCCTAGGTCGCCACCCCCCAAGAGGCCTCCTGGGTCGCCGCCCACCAAGAGTCCTCCTGGGTCTCCGCCGCCAAGAGTCCTCCTGTGCCATCACCCCCAAGAGTCCTCCTAGGACGCCGCCCCCTAAGAGGCCTCATTGGTCGCCGCCCCCAAGAGGCCTCCTTGGTCGCTGCTCCCCAAGAGGACTCCTGGGTCGCCGCCCCCCAAGAGGCCTCCTGGGTGTCTGCCCCCCAAGAGGCCTCCTAGGTTGCCGCCCCCCAAAAGGCCTCCTGGTTCGCCGCCCCCCAAGAGTTCTCCTGGGTCGCCGCCCTCCAAGAGTCCTCCTGGGTCGCTGCCCCCCAAGAGGCCTCCTGGATCGCCGTCCCCCAAGAGGCCTCCTGGTTCGCCGCCCCCCAAGAGGCATCCTAGGTTTCCACCCCCCAAGATGCCTCCTGGATCGCCGTCCCCCAAGAGGCCTCCTAGGTTGCCGCCCCCAAGAGGCCTCCTAGGTTTCCGCCCCCCCAAGAGGCCTCCTGGGTCGCCGCCCCCAAGAGGCCTCCTGGGTCGCAGCCCCCCTAGAGTCCTCCTAGGCCGCCGCCCCCTAAGAGTCCTCCTAGGCCACCGCCCCCCTAAGAGGACTCCTGGGTCTCCGCCGCCAAGAGTCCTCCTAGGCCGCCGCCCCCTAAGAGGCCTCCTGGGTCGCCGCCCCGAAGAGTCCTCCTGGGCCGCCGCCCCCCAAGAGTCCTCCTAGGCCGCCGCCCCCTAAGAGGACTCCTGGGTCGCCGCCCCCAAGAGGCCTCCTTGGTCGCCGCCCCCCAAGAGGCCTCCTGGATCGCCGTCCCCCAAGAGGCCTCCTGGTTCGCCGCCCCCAAGAGTCCTCCTAGGCCGCCGCCCCCCAAGTGTCCTCCTAGGCTGCCGCCCCCTAAGAGGACTCCTGGGTCGCCGCCCCCAAGAGGCCTCCTTGGTCGCCGCCCCCCAAAAGGCCTCCTGGATCGCCATCCCCCAAGTGGCCTCCTGGTTTGCCTACCCCCAAGAGGCATCCTAGGTTTCCGCCCCCCCCAAGAAGCCTCCTGGATCACCGTCCCCCAAGAGGCCTCCTAGGTTGCCGCCCCCAAGAGGCCTCCTTGGTCACCGCCCCCCAAGAGGCCTCCTGGATCGCCGTCCCCCAAGAGGCCTCCTGGATCGCCGTCCCCCAAGAGGCCTCCTGGTTCGCCGCCCCGAAGAGTCCTCCTAGGCCGCCGCCCCCCAAAAGTCCACCTAGGCCGCCGCCCCCTAAGAGGACTCCTGGGTCGCCGCCCCCAAGAGGCCTCCTTGGTCGCCGCCCCCCAAGAGGCCTCCTGGATCGCCGGCCCCCAAGAGGCATCCTAGGTTTCCGCCCCCCAAGAGGCCTCCTAGGTTGCCGCCCCCAAG
Source organism: Hyla sarda (assembly GCF_029499605.1). Taxonomy (NCBI): domain Eukaryota; kingdom Metazoa; phylum Chordata; class Amphibia; order Anura; family Hylidae; genus Hyla; species Hyla sarda. The sequence goes on along the minus strand of NW_026607884.1, from coordinate 67,340 downwards.
AGGCCTCCTAGGTTGCCGCCCCCCAAGAGGCCTCCTGGATGGCCGTCCCCCAAGAGGCCTCTTGGGTCGCCGCCCCCAAGAGTCCTCCTGGGTCCCCTCCCCCAAGAGTCCTCCTGGGTCTCCGCCGCCAAGAGTCCTCCTGGGCCTCCGCCCCCCCAAGAGGCCTCCTGGGTGTCCGCCCCCCCAAGAGGTCTCCTAGGTTGCCGCCCCCCAAGAGGCCTCCTGGGTCGCCGCCCCCCAAGAGTCCTCCTGGGTCTCCACCGCCAAGAGTCCTCCTAGGCCGCCGCCCCCCAAAAGTCCTCCTAGGCCGCCGCCCCCTAAGAGGACTCCTGGGTCGCCGCCCCCCAAGAGGCATCCTAGGTTTCCGCCCCCCCAAGAGGCCTCCTAGGTTGCCGCCCCCAAGAGGCCTCCTAGGTTGCCGCCCCCCAAGAGGCCTCCTGGATCGCCGTCCCCCAAGAGGCCTCTTGGGTCGCCGCCCCCAAGAGTCCTCCTGGGTCCCCTCCCCCAAGAGTCCTCCTGGGTCTCCGCCGCCAAGAGTCCTCCTGGGCCTCCGCCCCCCAAGAGGCCTCCTGGGTGTCCGCCCCCCCAAGAGGTCTCCTAGGTTGCCGCCCCCCAAGAGGCCTCCTGGGTCGCCGCCCCCCAAGAGTCCTCCTGGGTCTCCACCGCCAAGAGTCCTCCTAGGCCGCCGCCCCCAAAGAGGCCTCCTGGGTGTCTGCCCCCCAAGAGGCCTCCTAGGTTGCCGCCCCCCAAGAGGCCTCCTGGGTCGCCGCCCCCCAAGAGTCCTCCTGGGTCTCCGCCGCCAAGAGTCCTCCTGTGCCGTCGCCCCCCAAGAGTCCTCCTAGGCCGCCGCCCCCTAAGAGGCCTCCTGGGTCACCGCCCCCAAGAGGCCTCCTGGGTCGCTGCTCCCCAAGAGGACTCCTAGGTCGCCGCCCCCAAGAGGCCTCCTGGGTGTCTGCCCCCCAAGAGGCCTCCTAGGTTGCCGCCACCCAAGAGGCCTCCTGGGTCGCCGCCCCCCAAGAGTCCTCCTGGGTCTCCACCGCCAAGAGTCCCCCTGTGCCATCTCCCCCCAAGAGTCCTCCTAGGACGCCGCCCCCTAAAAGGCCTCCTGGGTTGCCGCCCCCAAGAGGCCTCCTTGGTCGCTGCTCCCCAAGAGGCCTCCTGGGTCGCCGCCCCCCAAGAGGCCTCCTGGGTGTCTGCCCCCCAAGAGGCCTCCTAGGTCGCCGCCCCCCAAGAGGCCTCCTGGGTCGCCACCCCCCAAGAGTCCTCCTGGGTCACTGCCGCCAAGAGTCCTCCTGTGCCGTCGCCCCCCAAGAGTCCTCCTAGGCCGCCGCCCCCTAAGAGGCCTCCTGGGTTGCCACCCCCAAGAGGCCTCCTGGGTCGCTGCTCCCCCAAGAGGACTCCTGGGTCGCCGCCCCCCAAGAGGCCTCCTGGGTGTCTGCCCCCCAAGAGGCCTCCTAGGTCGCCGCCCCCCAAGAGGCCTCCTGGGTCGCCGCCCCCCAAGAGTCCTCCTGGGTCTCCGCCGCCAAGAGTCCTCCTGTGCCGTCGCCCCCCAAGAGTCCTCCTAGGCCGCCGCCCCCTAAGAGGCCTCATTGGTCGCCGCCCCCAAGAGGCCTCCTGGGTCGCTGCTCCCCAAGAGGACTCCTGGGTCGCCGCCCCCCAAGAGGCCTCCTGGGTCACCTCCCCCCAGGAGTCCTCCTGGGTCCTCCTAGGCCGACGCCCCCCAAGAGTCCTCCTAGGCCGCTGCCACCTAAGAGGCCTCCTGGGTCGCCGCTCCCAAGAGGCCTCCTGGGTCGCCGCCCCCCAAGAGGCCTCCTGGATCGCCGTCCCCAAAGAGGCCTCCTAGGTTGCCGCCCCCAAGAGGCCTCCTAGGTTTCCGCCCCTCAAGAGGCCTCCTGGGTCGCCGCCCCCAAGAGGCCTCCTGGGTCACAGCCCCCCTAGAGTCCTCCTAGGTTTCCGCACCCCAAGAGGCCTCCTGGGTCGCCTCCCCCAAGAGGCCTCCTGGGTCGCAGCCCCCCAAGAGTCCTCCTAGGCCATTACCCCTAAGAGGACTCCTGGGTCTCCGCCGCCAAGAGTCCTCCTAGGCACCCGCCCCCTAAGAGGCCTCCTGGGTCGCCGCCCCCAAGAGTCCTCTTAGGCCGCCGCCCCCCAAGAGTCCTCCTAGGCCGCCACCCCTAAGAGGACTCCTGGGTCGCCGCCCCAAGAGGCCTCCTTGGTCGACGCCCCCCAAGAGGGCTCCTGGATCGCCGTCCCCCAAAAGGCCTCCTTGTTCGCAGCCCCCCAAGAGGCCTCCTGGGTCGCAGCCCCCCTAGAGTCCTCCTAGGCCGCCGCCCCCTAAGAGTCCTCCTAGGCCACCGTCCCCCTAAGAGGACTCCTGGGTCTCCGCCACCAAGAGTCCTCCTAGGCCGCCGCCCTCTAAGAGGCCTCCTGGGTCGCCGCCCCCCAAGAGGCCTCCTGGATCGCCGTCCCCCAAGAGGCCTCCTGGATCGCCGTCCCCCAAGAGGCCTCCTGGTTCGCCGCCCCCAAGAGTCCTCCTAGGCCGCCGCCCCCCAAGAGTCCTCCTAGGCTGCCGCCCCCTAAGAGGACTCCTGGGTCGCCGCCCCCAAGAGGCCTCCTTGGTCGCCGCCCCCCAAGAGGCCTCCTGGATCGCCATCCCCCAAGTGGCCTCCTGGTTTGCCTACCCCCAAGAGGCATCCTAGGTTTCCGCCCCCCCCCAAGAAGCCTCCTGGATCACCGTCCCCCAAGAGGCCTCCTAGGTTGCCGCCCCCAAGAGGCCTCCTTGGTCGCCGCCCCCCAAGAGGCCTCCTGGATCGCCGTCCCCCAAGAGGCCTCCTGGGTCTCCGCCGCCAAGAGTCCTCCTAGGCCGCCGCCCCCCAAGAGGCCTCCTGGGTGTCCGCCCCCCCAAGAGGTCTCCTAGGTTGCCGCCCCCCAAGAGTCCTCCTGGGTCTCCACCGCCAAGAGTCCTCCTGGGTCGCCACCCCCAAGAGTCCTCCTAGGCTGCCGCCCCCTAAGAGGCCTCCTGGATCGCCGCCCCCAAGACGCCTCCTGGGTCGCCACCCCCAAGAGTCCTCCTAGGCCGCCGCCCCCTAAGAGGCCTCCTGGATCGCCGTCCCCCAAGAGGCCTCCTGGTTCGCCGCCCCCCAAGAGGCATCCTAGGTTTCCACCCCCCAAGATGCCTCCTGGATCGCCGTCCCCCAAGAGGCCTCCTAGGTTGCCGCCCCCAAGAGGCCTCCTAGGTTTCCGCCCCCCAAGAGGCCTCCTGGGTCGCCGCCCCCAAGAGGCCTCCTGGGTCGCAGCCCACCTAGAGTCCTCCTAGGCCGCCGCCCTCTAAGAGTCCTCCTAGGCCACCGCCCCCTAAGAGGACTCCTGGGTCTCCGCCGCCAAGAGTCCTCCTAGGTTGCCGCCCCCCAAGAGTCCTCCTAGGCCGCCGCCCCCTAAGAGGACTCCTGGGTCGCCGCCCCCAAGAGACCTCCTTGGTCACCGCCCCCCAAGAGGCCTCCTGGATCGCCATCCCCCAAGAGGCCTCCTGGATCGCCGTCCCCCAAGAGGCCTCCTGGTTCGCCGCCCCCAAGAGTCCTCCTAGGCCGACGCCCCCCAAAAGTCCACCTAGGCCGCCGCCCCCTAAGAGGACTCCTGGGTCGCCGCCCCCCAAGAGGCCTCCTTGGTCGCCGCCCCCCAAGAGGCCTCCTGGATCGCCGGCCCCCAAGAGGCATCCTAGGTTTCCGCCCCCCAAGAGGCCTCCTAGGTTGCCGCCCCCAAGAGGCCTCCTAGGTTGCCGCCCCCCAAGAGGCCTTCTGGATGGCCGTCCCCCAAGAGGCCTCTTGGGTCGCCGCCCCCAAGAGTCCTCCTGGGTCCCCTCCCCCAAGAGTCCTCCTGGGTCTCCGCCGCCAAGAGTCCTCCTGGGCCTCCGCTCCCCAAGAGGCCTCCTGGGTGTCCGCCCCCCCAAGAGGTCTCCTAGGTTGCCGCCCCCCAAGAGGCCTCCTGGGTCGCCGCCCCCCAAGAGTCCTCCTGGGTCTCCACCGCCAAGAGTCCTCCTAGGCCGCCGCCCCCCAAAAGTCCTCCAAGGCCGCCGCCCCCTAAGAGGACTCCTGGGTCGCCGCCCCCCAAGAGGCATCCTAGGTTTCCGCCCCCCCAAGAGGCCTCCTAGGTTGCCGCCCCCAAGAGGCCTCCTAGGTTGCCGCCCCCCAAGAGGCCTCCTGGATCGCCGTCCCCCAAGAGGCCTCTTGGGTCGCCGCCCCCAAGAGTCCTCCTGGGTCCCCTCCCCCAAGAGTCCTCCTGGGTCTCCGCCGCCAAGAGTCCTCCTGGGCCTCCGCCCCCCAAGAGGCCTCCTGGGTGTCCGCCCCCCCAAGAGGCCTCCTGGGTCGCCGCCCCCCAAGAGTCCTCCTGGGTCTCCACCGCCAAGAGTCCTCCTAGGCCGCCGCCCCCAAAGAGGCCTCCTGGGTGTCTGCCCCCCAAGAGGCCTCCTAGGTTGCCGCCCCCCAAGAGGCCTCCTGGGTCGCCGCCCCCCAAGAGTCCTCCTGGGTCTCCGCCGCCAAGAGTCCTCCTGTGCCGTCGCCCCCCAAGAGTCCTCCTAGGCCGCCGCCCCCTAAGAGGCCTCCTGGGTCACCGCCCCCAAGAGGCCTCCTGGGTCGCTGCTCCCCAAGAGGACTCCTAGGTCGCCGCCCCCAAGAGGCCTCCTGGGTGTCTGCCCCCCAAGAGGCCTCCTAGGTTGCCGCCACCCAAGAGGCCTCCTGGGTCGCCGCCCCCCAAGAGTCCTCCTGGGTCTCCACCGCCAAGAGTCCCCCTGTGCCATCTCCCCCCAAGAGTCCTCCTAGGACGCCGCCCCCTAAAAGGCCTCCTGGGTTGCCGCCCCCAAGAGGCCTCCTTGGTCGCTGCTCCCCAAGAGGCCTCCTGGGTCGCCGCCCCCCAAGAGGCCTCCTGGGTGTCTGCCCCCCAAGAGGCCTCCTAGGTCGCCGCCCCCCAAGAGGCCTCCTGGGTCGCCACCCCCCAAGAGTCCTCCTGGGTCACTGCCGCCAAGAGTCCTCCTGTGCCGTCGCCCCCCAAGAGTCCTCCTAGGCCGCCGCCCCCTAAGAGGCCTCCTGGATTGCCACCCCCAAGAGGCCTCCTGGGTCGCTGCTCCCCCAAGAGGACTCCTGGGTCGCCGCCCCCCAAGAGGCCTCCTGGGTGTCTGCCCCCCAAGAGGCCTCCTAGGTCGCCGCCCCCCAAGAGGCCTCCTGGGTCGCCGCCCCCCAAGAGTCCTCCTGGGTCTCCGCCGCCAAGAGTCCTCCTGTGCCGTCGCCCCCCAAGAGTCCTCCTAGGCCGCCGCCCCCTAAGAGGCCTCATTGGTCGCCGCCCCCAAGAGGCCTCCTGGGTCGCTGCTCCCCAAGAGGACTCCTGGGTCGCCGCCCCCCAAGAGGCCTCCTGGGTCACCTCCCCCCAGGAGTCCTCCTGGGTCCTCCTAGGCCGACGCCCCCCAAGAGTCCTCCTAGGCCGCTGCCACCTAAGAGGCCTCCTGGGTCGCCGCCCCCAAGAGGCCTCCTGGGTCGCCGCCCCCCAAGAGGCCTCCTGGATCGCCGTCCCCAAAGAGGCCTCCTAGGTTACCGCCCCCAAGAGGCCTCCTAGGTTTCCGCCCCTCAAGAGGCCTCCTGGGTCGCCGCCCCCAAGAGGCCTCCTGGGTCACAGCCCCCCTAGAGTCCTCCTAGGTTTCCGCACCCCAAGAGGCCTCCTGGGTCGCCTCCCCCAAGAGGCCTCCTGGGTCGCAGCCCCCCAAGAGTCCTCCTAGGCCACCACCCCTAAGAGGACTCCTGGGTCTCCGCCGCCAAGAGTCCTCCTAGGCACCCGCCCCCTAAGAGGCCTCCTGGGTCGCCGCCCCCAAGAGTCCTCCTAGGCCGCCGCCCCCCAAGAGTCCTCCTAGGCCGCCACCCCTAAGAGGACTCCTGGGTCGCCGCCCCAAGAGGCCTCCTTGGTCGACGCCCCCCAAGAGGGCTCCTGGATCGCCGTCCCCCAAAAGGCCTCCTTGTTCGCAGCCCCCCAAGAGGCATCCTAGGTTTCCGCCCCCCAAGATGCCTCCTGGATTGCCGTCCCCCAAGAGGCCTCCTAGGTTTCCGCCCACCAAGAGTCCTCCTGGGTCGCCGCCCCCCTAGAGTCCTCCTAGGCCGCCGGCCCCCAAGAGTCCTCCTAGGCCACCGCCCCCTAAGAGGACTCCTGGGTCTCCGCCGCCAAGAGTCCTCCTAGGCCGCCGCCCCCAAGAGGCCTCCTGGGTCACCGCCCCCAAGAGTCCTCCAAGGCCGCCGCCCCCCAAGAGTCCTCCTAGGCTGCCGCCCCCTAAGAGGACTCCTGGGTCGCCGCCCCCAAGAGGCCTCCTTGGTCGCCGCCCCCCAAGAGGCCTCCTGGATCGCCGTCCCCCAAGAGGCCTCCTAGGTTGCCGCCCCCAAGAGGCCTCCTAGGTTTCCGCCCCCCAAGAGGCCTCCTGGGTCGCCGCCCCCAAGAGGCCTCCTGGGTCGCAGCCCCCCTAGAGTCCTCCTAGGCCGCCGCCCCCCTAAGAGGACTCCTGGGTCTCCGCCGCCAAGAGTCCTCCTAGGCCGCCGCCCCCTAAGAGGCCTCCTGGGTCGCCGCCCCCAAGAGTCCTCCTGGGCCGCGGCCCCCCAAGAGTCCTCCTAGGCCGCCGCCCCCTAAGAGGACTCCTGGGTCGCCGCCCCCAAGAGGCCTCCTTGGTCGCCGCCCCCCAAGAGGCCTCCTGGATCGCCGTCCCCCAAGAGGCCTCCTGGTTTGCCGCCCCCAAGAGTCCTCCTAGGCCGCCGCCCCCCAAGAGTCCTCCTAGGCTGCCGCCCCCTAAGAGGACTCCTGGGTCGCCGCCCCCAAGAGGCCTCCTTGGTCGCCGCCCCCAAGAGGCCTCCTGGATCGCCATCCCCCAAGTGGCCTCCTGGTTTGCCTACCCCCAAGAGGCATCCTAGGTTTCCGCCCCCCCCAAGAAGCCTCCTGGATCACCGTCCCCCAAGAGGCCTCCTAGGTTGCCGCCCCCAAGAGGCCTCCTTGGTCGCCGCCCCCCAAGAGGCCTCCTGGATCGCCGTCCCCCAAGAGGCCTCCTGGGTCTCCGCCGCCAAGAGTCCTCCTAGGCCGCCGCCCCCCAAGAGGCCTCCTGGGTTTCCGGCCCCCCAAGAGGTCTCCTAGGTTGCCGCCCCCCAAGAGGCCTCCTGGGTCGCCGCCCCCCAAGAGTCCTCCTGGGTCTCCACCGCCAAGAGTCCTCCTAGGCCGCCGCCCCCCCAAGAGGCCTCCTGGGTGTCTGCCCCCCCCCAAGAGGCCTCCTAGGTTGCCGCCCCCCAAGAGGCCTCCTGGTTCGCCGCCCCCAAGAGGCCTCCTGGGTCGCCGCCCCCCAGGAGGCCTCCTGGATCGCCGTCCCCAAAGAGGCCTCCTAGGTTGCCGCCCCCAAGAGGCCTCCTAGGTTTCCGCCCCTCAAGAGGCCTCCTGGGTCGCCGCCCCCAAGAGGCCTCCTGGGTCACAGCCCCCCTAGAGTCCTCCTAGGTTTCCGCCCCCCAAGAGGCCTCCTGGGTCGCCTCCCCCAAGAGGCCTCCTGGGTCGCAGCCCCCCAAGAGTCCTCCTAGGCCACCACCCCTAAGAGGACTCCTGGGTCTCCGCCGCCAAGAGTCCTCCTAGGCCCCCGCCCCCTAAGAGGCCTCCTGGGTCGCCACCCCTAAGAGGACTCCTGGGTCGCCGCCCCAAGAGGCCTCCTTGGTCGACGCCCCCCAAGAGGGCTCCTGGATCGCTGTCCCCCAAAAGGCCTCCTTGTTCGCCGCCCCCCAAGAGGCATCCTAGGTTTCCGCCCCCCAAGATGCCTCCTGGATCGCCGTCCCCCAAGAGGCCTCCTAGGTTGCCGCCCCCAAGAGGCCTCCTAGGTTTCCGCCCACCAAGAGTCCTCCTGGGTCGCCTACCCCCAAGAGGCATCCTAGGTTTCCGCCCCCCCCAAGAAGCCTCCTGGATCACCGTCCCCCAAGAGGCCTCCTAGGTTGCCGCCCCCCAAGAGGCCTCCTGGGTCGCCGCCCCCCAAGAGTCCTCCTGGGTCTCCACCGCCAAGAGTCCTCCTAGGCCGCCGCCCCCAAAGAGGCCTCCTGGGTGTCTGCCCCCCAAGAGGCCTCCTGGGTCGCCGCCCCCCAAGAGTCCTCCTGGGTCTCCGCCGCCAAGAGTCCTCCTGTGCCGTCGCCCCCCAAGAGTCCTCCTAGGCCGCCGCCCCCTAAGAGGCCTCCTGGGTTGCCGCCCCCAAGAGGCCTCCTTGGTCGCTGCTCCCCAAGAGGCCTCCTGGTTCGCCGCCCCCAAGAGTCCTCCTAGGCCGCCGCCCCCCAAAAGACCTCCTAGGCCGCCGCCCCCTAAGAGGACTCCTGGGTCGCCACCCCCAAGAGGCCTCCTGGGTGTCTGCCCCCCAAGAGGCCTCCTAGGTTGCCGCCCCCCAAGAGGCCTCCTGGGTCGCCGCCCCCCCAAGAGTCCTCCTGGGTCTCCGCCGCCAAGAGTCCCCCTGTGCCATCTCCCCCCAAGAGTCCTCCTAGGCCGCCGCCCCCTAAAAGGCCTCCTGGGTTGCCGCCCCCAAGAGGCCTCCTTGGTCGCTGCTCCCCAAGAGGCCTCCTGGGTCGCCGCCCCCCAAGAGGCCTCCTGGGTGTCTGCCCCCCAAGAGACCTCCTAGGTTGCCACCCCCCAAGAGGCATCCTGGGTCGCCACCCCCCAAGAGTCCTCCTGGGTCACTGCCGCCAAGAGTCCTCCTGTGCCGTCGCCCCCCAAGAGTCCTCCTAGGCCGCCGCCCCCTAAGAGGCCTCCTGGGTTGCCACCCCCAAGAGGCCTCCTGGGTCGCTGCTCCCCAAGAGGACTCCTGGGTCGCCGCCCCCCAAGAGGCCTCCTGGGTGTCTGCCCCCCAAGAGGGCTCCTAGGTCGCCGCCCCCCAAGAGGCCTCCTGGGTCGCCGCCCCCCAAGAGTCCTCCTGGGTCTCCGCCGCCAAGAGTCCTCCTGTGCCGTCGCCCCCCAAGAGTCCTCCTAGGCCGCCGCCCCCTAAGAGGCCTCATTGGTCGCCGCCCCCCAAGAGGCCTCCTGGGTCGCTGCTCCCCAAGAGGACTCCTGGGTCGCCGCCCCCCAAGAGGCCTCCTGGGTCACCTCCCCCCAGGAGTCCTCCTGGGTCCTCCTAGGCCGACGCCCCCCAAGAGTCCTCCTAGGCCGCTGCCACCTAAGAGGCCTCCTGGGTCGCCACCCCCAAGAGGCCTCCTGGTGTCGCCGCCCCCCCAAGAGGCCTCCTGGATCGCCGTCCCCAAAGAGGCCTCCTAGGTTGCCACCCCCAAGAGGCCTCCTAGGTTTCCGGCCCCTCAAGAGGCCTCCTGGGTCGCCGCCCCCAAGAGGCCTCCTGGGTCACAGCCCCCCTAGAGTCCTCCTAGGTTTCCGCCCCCCCAAGAGGCCTCCTGGGTCGCCGCCCCCAAGAGTCCTCCTAGGCCGCCGCCCCCCAAGAGTCCCTCCTAGGCCGACACCCCTAAGAGAACTCCTGGGTCGCCGCCCCCAAGATGCCTCCTTGGTCGACGCCCCCCAAGAGGGCTCCTGGATCGCCGTCCCCCAAAAGGCCTCCTTGTTCGCCGCCCCCCCAAGAGGCATCCTAGGTTTCCGCCCCCCAAGATGCCTCCTGGATCGCCGTCCCCCAAGAGGCCTCCTAGGTTGCCGCCCCCAAGAGGCCTCCTAGGTTTCCGCCCCACCAAGAGTCCTCCTGGGTCGCCGCCCCCCAAGAGTCCTCCTAGGCCACCGCCCCCTAAGAGGACTCCTGGGTCTCCGCCGCCAAGAGTCCTCCTAGGCCGCCGCCCCCTAAGAGGCCTCCTGGGTCGCCGCCCCCAAGAGGCCTCCTGGGTCGCCGCCCCCCAAGAGTCCTCTTAGGCCGCCGCCCCCCAAGAGTCCTCCTAGGCTGCCGCCCCCTAAGAGGACTCCCTGGGTTGCCGTCGCCGCCCCCCAAGAGGCCTCCTTGGTCGCCGCCCCCCAAGAGGCCTCCTGGATCGCCGTCCCCCAAGAGGCCTCCTGGGTCTCCGCCGCCAAGAGTCCTCCTAGGCCGCCGCCCCCCAAGAGGCCTCCTGGGTGTCCGCCCCCCCAAGAGGTCTCCTAGGTTGCCGCCCCCCAAGAGGCCTCCTGGGTCGCCGCCCCCCCAAGAGTCCTCCTGGGTCTCCACCGCCAAGAGTCCTCCTAGGCCGCCGCCCCCCAAGAGGCCTCCCTGGGTGTCTGCCCCCCCAAGAGGCCTCCTAGGTTGCCGCCCCCCCAAGAGGCCTCCTGGTTCGCCGCCCCCAAGAGTCCTCCTAGGCCGCCGCCTCCCAAGAGTCCTCCTAGGCCGCCGCCCCCTAAGAGGACTCCTGGGTCGCCGCCGCCAAGAGTCCTCCTAGGCCGCCGCCCCCTAAGAGGCCTCCTGGGTTGCCGCCCCCAAGAGGCCTCCTGGGTCACCGCCCCCCATTAGTCCTCCTAGGCCGCCGCCCCCCCCAAGAGTCCTCCTAGGCTGCCGCCCCCTAAGAGGACTCCTGGGTCGCCGCCCCCAAGAGGCCTCCTTGGTCGCCGCCCCCCCAAGAGGCCTCCTGGATCGCCGTCCCCCAAGAGGCCTCCTGGTTCGCCGCCCCCAAGAGGCCTCCTAGGTTTCCGCCCCCCAAGAGGCCTCCTGGGTCGCCGCCCCCAAGAGGCCTCCTGGGTCGCAGCCCCCCTAGAGTCCTCCTAGGCCGCCGCCCCCTAAGAGTCCTCCTAGGCCACCGCCCCCTAAGAGGACTCCTGGGTCTCCGCCGCCAAGAGTCCTCCTAGGCCGCCGCCCCCTAAGAGGCCTCCTGGGTCGCCACCCCCCAAGAGTCCTCCTAGGCCGCCGCCCCCCCCAAGAGTCCTCCTAGGCCGCCGCCCCCCTAAGAGGACTCCTGGGTCGCCGCCCCCAAGAGGCCTCCTTGGTCGCCGCCCCCCAAGAGGCCTCCTGGATCGCCGTCCCCCAAGAGGCCTCCTGGTTCGCCGCCCCCAAGAGTCCTCCTAGGCCGCCGCCCCCCAAGAGTCCCCCTCGGCCGCCGCCCCCCCAAGAGGCCTCCTAGGCCGCCGCCCCCTAAGAGGCCTCCTGGGTCGCCGCCCCCAAGAGTCCTCCTAGGCCGCCTCCCCCCAAGAGTCCTCCTAGGCCGCCGCCCCCTAAGAGGGCCTCCTGGTTCGCCGCCCCCCAAGAGGCATCCTAGGTTTCCACCCCCCCAAGATGCCTCCTGGATCGCCGTCCACCAAGAGGCCTCCTAGGTTGCCGCCCCCCAAGAGTCCTCCTAGGCCGCCGCCCCCTAAGAGGACTCCTGGGTCGCCGCCCCCAAGAGGCCTCCTTGGTCGCCGCCCCCAAGAGGCCTCCTGGATCGCCGTCCCCCAAGAGGCCTCCTGGTTCGCCGCCCCCAAGAGGTCCTCCTAGGCCGCCGCCCCCCCAAAAGACCTCCTAGGCCGCCGCCCCCTAAGAGGACTCCTGGGTCGCCGCCCCCAAGATGCCTCCTTGGTCGCCGCCCCCCAAGAGGCCTCCTGGATCGCCGGCCTCCAAGAGGCATCCTAGGTTTCCCGCCCCCCAAGAAGCCTCCTGGATCACCGTCCCCCAAGAGGCCTCCTAGGTTGCCGCCCCCCCAAGAGGCCTCCTGGATCGCCGTCCCCCAAGAGGCCTCTTGGGTCGCCGCCCCCCAAGAGTCCTCCTGGGTCTCCGCCGCCAAGAGTCCTCCTGGGCCTCCGCCCCCCAAGAGGCCTCCTGGGTGTCTGCCCCCCCCAAGAGTTCTCCTAGGTTGCCGCCCCCCCAAGAGGCCTCCTGGGTCGCCGCCCCCCAAGAGTCCTCCTGGGTCTCCACCGCCAAGAGTCCTCCTAGGCCGCCGCCCCCAAAGAGGCCTCCTGGGTGTCTGCCCCCCAAGAGGCCTCCTAGGTTGCCGCCCCCCAAGAGGCCTCCTGGGTCGCCGCCCCCCTAAGAGTCCTCCTGGGTCTCCGCCGCCAAGAGTCCTCCTGTGCCGTCGCCCCCCAAGAGTCCTCCTAGGCCGCCGCCCCCTAAGAGGCCTCCTGGGTCACCGCCCCCAAGAGGCCTCCTGGGTCGCTGCTCCCCAAGAGGACTCCTGGGTCGCCGCCCCCAAGAGGCCTCCTGGGTGTCTGCCCCCCAAGAGGCCTCCTAGGTTGCCGCCCCCCAAGAGGCCTCCTGGGTCGCCGCCCCCCCAAGAGTCCTCCTGGGTCTCCACCGCCAAGAGTCCCCCTGTGCCATCTCCCCCCAAGAGTCCTCCTAGGCCGCCGCCCCCTACAAGGCCTCCTGGGTTGCCGCCCCCAAGAGGCCTCCTTGGTCGCTGCTCCCCAAGAGGCCTCCTGGGTCGCCGCCCCCCAAGAGGCCTCCTGGGTGTCTGCCCCCCAAAGAGGCCTCCTAGGTTGCCACCCCCCCAAGAGGCCTCCTGGGTCGCCACCCCCCCAAGAGTCCTCCTGGGTCACTGCCGCCAAGAGTCCTCCTGTGCCGTCGCCCCCCCAAGAGTCCTCCTAGGCCGCCGCCCCCTAAGAGGCCTCCTGGGTTGCCACCCCCAAGAGGCCTCCTGGGTCGCTGCTCCCCAAGAGGACTCCTGGGTCGCCGCCCCCCCAAGAGGCCTCCTGGATCGCCGTCCCCCAAGAGGCCTCCTGGTTCGCCGCCCCCCCAAGAGGCATCCTAGGTTTCCACCCCCAAGATGCATCCTGGATCGCCGTCCCCCAAGAGGCCTCCTAGGTTGCCGCCCCCAAGAGACCTCCTAGGTTTCCGCCCCCCAAGAGGCCTCCTGGGTCGCCGCCCCCAAGAGGCCTCCTGGGTCGCAGCCCCCCCTAGAGTCCTCCTAGGCCGCCGCCCCCCTAAGAGTCCTCCTAGGCCACCGCCCCCTAAGAGGACTCCTGGGTCTCCGCCGCCAAGAGTCCTCCTAGGCCCGCCGCCCCCTAAGAGGCCTCCTGGGTCGCCGCCCCCAAGAGTCCTCCTAGGCTGCCGCCCCCCAAGAGTCCTCCTAGGCCGCCGCCCCCCTAAGAGGACTCCTGGGTCGCCGCCCCCAAGAGCCTCCTTGGTCGCCGCCCCCCCAAGAGGCCTCCTGGATCGCCGTCCCCCAAGAGGCCTCCTGGTTCGCCGCCCCCAAGAGTCCTCCTAGGCCGCTGCCCCCCAAGAGTCCTCCTAGGCTGCCGCCCCCCAAGAGGCCTCCTAGGCCGCCGCCCCCTAAGAGGCCTCCTGGGTCGCCGCCCCCAAGAGTCCTCCTAGGCCGCCGCCCCCCAAGAGTCCTCCTAGGCCGCCGCCCCCTAAGAGGCCTCCTGGTTCGCCGCCCCCCCAAGAGGGCATCCTAGGTTTCCACCCCCCCAAGATGCCTCCTGGATCGCCGTCCCACAAGAGGCCTCCTAGGTTGCCGCCCCCCAAGAGTCCTCCTAGGCCGCCGCCCCCTAAGAGGACTCCTGGGTCGCCGCCCCCAAGAGGCCTCCTTGGTCGCCGCCCCCCCAAGAGGCCTCCTGGATCGCCGTCCCCCAAGAGGCCTCCTGGATCGCCGTCCCCCAAGAGGCCTCCTGGTTCGCCGCCCCCAAGAGTCCTCCTAGGCCGCCGCCCCCCAAAAGTCCTCCTAGGCCGCCGCCCCCCTAAGAGGACTCCTGGGTCGCCGCCCCCAAGAGGCCTCCTTGGTCGCCGCCCCCCAAGAGGCCTCCTGGATCGCCGGCCCCCCAAGAGGCATCCTAGGTTTCCGCCCCCCCAAGAGGCCTCCTAGGTTGCCTCCCCCAAGAGGCCTCCTAGGTTGCCGCCCCCCCAAGAGGCCTCCTGGATCGCCGTCCCCCAAGAGGCCTCTTGGGTCGCCGCCCCCAAGAGTCCTCCTGGGTCCCCTCCCCCAAGAGTCCTCCTGGGTCTCCGCCGCCAAGAGTCCTCCTGGGCCTCCGCCCCCCCAAGAGGCCTCCTGGGTGTCCGCCCCCCCAAGAGGTCTCCTAGGTTGCCGCCCCCCAAGAGGCCTCCTGGGTCGCTGCCCCCCAAGAGTCCTCCTGGGTCTCCACCGCCAAGAGTCCTCCTAGGGCCGCCGCCCCCAAAGAGGCCTCCTGGGTGTCTGCCCCCCAAGAGGCCTCCTAGGTTGCCGCCCCCCCAAGAGGCCTCCTGGGTCGCCGCCCCCCAAGAGTCCTCCTGGGTCTCCGCCGCCAAGAGTCCTCCTGTGCCGTCGCCCCCCAAGAGTCCTCCTAGGCCGCCGCCCCCTAAGAGGCCTCCTGGGTTGACGCCCCCAAGAGGCCTCCTGGGTCGCTGCTCCCCAAGAGGACTCCTGGGTCGCCGCCCCCAAGATGCCTCCTGGGTGTCTGCCCCCCAAGAGGCCTCCTAGGTTGCCGCCCCCCCAAGAGGCCTCCTGGGTCGCCGCCCCCCAAGAGTCCTCCTGGGTCTCCACCGCCAAGAGTCCCCCTGTGCCATCTCCCCCCAAGAGTCCTCCTAGGCCGCCGCCCCCTAAAAGGCCTCCTGGGTTGCCGCCCCCAAGAGGCCTCCTTGATCGCTGCTCCCCAAGAGGCCTCCTGGGTGTCTGCCCCCCAAGAGGCCTCCTGGGTGTCTGCCCCCCAAGAGACCTCCTAGGTTGCCACCCCCCAAGAGGCATCCTGGGTCGCCACCCCCCAAGAGTCCTCCTGGGTCACTGCCGCCAAGAGTCCTCCTGTGCCGTCGCCCCCCAAGAGTCCTCCTAGGCCGCCGCCCCCTAAGAGGCCTCCTGGGTTGCCACCCCCAAGATGCCTCCTTGGTCGACGCCCCCCAAGAGGGCTCCTGGATCGCCGTCCCCCAAAAGGCCTCCTTGTTCGCCGCCCCCCAAGAGGCATCCTAGGTTTCCGCCCCCCAAGATGCCTCCTGGATCGCCGTCCCCCAAGAGGCCTCCTAGGTTGCCGCCCCCAAGAGGCCTCCTAGGTTTCCGCCCACCAAGAGTCCTCCTGGGTCGCCGCCCCCCCAAGAGTCCTCCTAGGCCGCCGGCCCCCAAGAGTCCTCCTAGGCCACCGCCCCCTAAGAGGACTCCTGGGTCTCCGCCGCCAAGAGTCCTCCTAGGCCGCCGCCCCCTAAGAGGCCTCCTGGGTCGCCGCCCCCAAGAGGCCTCCTGGGTCGCCGCCCCCAAGAGTCCTAATAGGCCGCCGCCCCCCAAGAGTCCTCCTAGGCTGCCGCCCCCTAAGAGGACTCCTGGGTCGCCGCCCCCAAGAGGCCTCCTTGGTCGCCGCCCCCCAAGAGGCCTCCTGGATCGCCGTCCCCCAAGAGGCCTCCTGGGTCTCCGCCGCCAAGAGTCCTCCTAGGCCGCCGCCCCCCAAGAGGCCTCCTGGGTGTCCGCCCCCCCAAGAGGTCTCCTAGGTTGCCGCCCCCCAAGAGGCCTCCTGGGTCGCCGCCCCCCAAGAGTCCTCCTGGGTCTCCACCGCCAAGAGTCCTCCTAGGCCGCCGCCCCCCAAGAGGCCTCCTGGGTGTCTGCCCCCCCAAGAGGCCTCCTAGGTTGCCGCCCCCCAAGAGGCCTCCTGGTTCGCCGCCCCCAAGAGTCCTCCTAGGCCGCCGCCTCCCAAGAGTCCTCCTAGGCCGCCGCCCCCTAAGAGGACTCCTGGGTCGCCGCCGCCAAGAGTCCTCCTAGGCCGCCGCCCCCTAAGAGGCCTCCTGGGTTGCCGCCCCCAAGAGGCCTCCTGGGTCGCCGCCCCCATTAGTCCTCCTAGGCCGCCGCCCCCCAAGAGTCCTCCTAGGCTGCCGCCCCCTAAGAGGACTCCTGGGTCGCCGCCCCCAAGAGGCCTCCTTGGTCGCCGCCCCCCAAGAGGCCTCCTGGATCGCCGTCCCCCAAGAGGCCTCCTGGTTCGCCGCCCCCAAGAGGCCTCCTAGGTTTCCGCCCCCCAAGAGGCCTCCTGGGTCGCCGCCCCCAAGAGGCCTCCTGGGTCGCAGCCCCCCTAGAGTCCTCCTAGGCCGCCGCCCCCTAAGAGTCCTCCTAGGCCACCGCCCCCTAAGAGGACTCCTGGGTCTCCGCCGCCAAGAGTCCTCCTAGGCCGCCGCCCCCTAAGAGGCCTCCTGGGTCGCCACCCCCAAGAGTCCTCCTAGGCCGCCGCCCCCCAAGAGTCCTCCTAGGCCGCCGCCCCCTAAGAGGACTCCTGGGTCGCCGCCCCCAAGAGGCCTCCTTGGTCGCCGCCCCCCAAGAGGCCTCCTGGATCGCCGTCCCCCAAGAGGCCTCCTGGTTCGCCGCCCCCAAGAGTCCTCCTAGGCCGCCGCCCCCCAAGAGTCCCCCTCGGCCGCCGCCCCCCAAGAGGCCTCCTAGGCCGCCGCCCCCTAAGAGGCCTCCTGGGTCGCCGCCCCCAAGAGTCCTCCTAGGCCGCCTCCCCCCAAGAGTCCTCCTAGGCCGCCGCCCCCTAAGAGGCCTCCTGGTTCGCCGCCCCCCAAGAGGCATCCTAGGTTTCCACCCCCCAAGATGCCTCCTGGATCGCCGTCCACCAAGAGGCCTCCTAGGTTGCCGCCCCCCAAGAGTCCTCCTAGGCCGCCGCCCCCTAAGAGGACTCCTGGGTCGCCGCCCCCAAGAGTCCACCTAGGCCGCCGCCCCCCAAGAGTCCTCCTAGGCCGCCGCCCCCTAAGAGGACTCCTGGGTCGCCGCCCCCAAGAGGCCTCCTTGGTCGCCGCCCCCAAGAGGCCTCCTGGATCGCCGTCCCCCAAGAGGCCTCCTGGTTCGCCGCCCCCAAGAGTCCTCCTAGGCCGCCGCCCCCCAAAAGACCTCCTAGGCCGCCGCCCCCTAAGAGGACTCCTGGGTCGCCGCCCCCAAGAGGCCTCCTTGGTCGCCGCCCCCCAAGAGGCCTCCTGGATCGCCGGCCTCCAAGAGGCATCCTAGGTTTCCGCCCCCCAAGAAGCCTCCTGGATCACCGTCCCCCAAGAGGCCTCCTAGGTTGCCGCCCCCCAAGAGGCCTCCTGGATCGCCGTCCCCCAAGAGGCCTCTTGGGTCGCCGCCCCCAAGAGTCCTCCTGGGTCTCCGCCGCCAAGAGTCCTCCTGGGCCTCCGCCCCCCAAGAGGCCTCCTGGGTGTCTGCCCCCCCAAGAGTTCTCCTAGGTTGCCGCCCCCCAAGAGGCCTCCTGGGTCGCCGCCCCCCAAGAGTCCTCCTGGGTCTCCACCGCCAAGAGTCCTCCTAGGCCGCCGCCCCCAAAGAGGCCTCCTGGGTGTCTGCCCCCCAAGAGGCCTCCTAGGTTGCCGCCCCCCAAGAGGCCTCCTGGGTCGCCGCCCCCTAAGAGTCCTCCTGGGTCTCCGCCGCCAAGAGTCCTCCTGTGCCGTCGCCCCCCAAGAGTCCTCCTAGGCCGCCGCCCCCTAAGAGGCCTCCTGGGTCACCGCCCCCAAGAGGCCTCCTGGGTCGCTGCTCCCCAAGAGGACTCCTGGGTCGCCGCCCCCAAGAGGCCTCCTGGGTGTCTGCCCCCCAAGAGGCCTCCTAGGTTGCCGCCCCCCAAGAGGCCTCCTGGGTCGCCGCCCCCCAAGAGTCCTCCTGGGTCTCCACCGCCAAGAGTCCCCCTGTGCCATCTCCCCCCAAGAGTCCTCCTAGGCCGCCGCCCCCTACAAGGCCTCCTGGGTTGCCGCCCCCAAGAGGCCTCCTTGGTCGCTGCTCCCCAAGAGGCCTCCTGGGTCGCCGCCCCCCAAGAGGCCTCCTGGGTGTCTGCCCCCCAAGAGGCCTCCTAGGTTGCCACCCCCCAAGAGGCCTCCTGGGTCGCCACCCCCCAAGAGTCCTCCTGGGTCACTGCCGCCAAGAGTCCTCCTGTGCCGTCGCCCCCCAAGAGTCCTCCTAGGCCGCCGCCCCCTAAGAGGCCTCCTGGGTTGCCACCCCCAAGAGGCCTCCTGGGTCGCTGCTCCCCAAGAGGACTCCTGGGTCGCCGCCCCCCAAGAGGCCTCCTGGATCGCCGTCCCCCAAGAGGCCTCCTGGTTCGCCGCCCCCCAAGAGGCATCCTAGGTTTCCACCCCCAAGATGCATCCTGGATCGCCGTCCCCCAAGAGGCCTCCTAGGTTGCCGCCCCCAAGAGACCTCCTAGGTTTCCGCCCCCCAAGAGGCCTCCTGGGTCGCCGCCCCCAAGAGGCCTCCTGGGTCGCAGCCCCCCTAGAGTCCTCCTAGGCCGCCGCCCCCTAAGAGTCCTCCTAGGCCACCGCCCCCTAAGAGGACTCCTGGGTTTCCGCCGCCAAGAGTCCTCCTAGGCCGCCGCCCCCTAAGAGGCCTCCTGGGTCGCCGCCCCCAAGAGTCCTCCTAGGCTGCCGCCCCCCAAGAGTCCTCCTAGGCCGCCGCCCCCTAAGAGGACTCCTGGGTCGCCGCCCCCAAGAGGCCTCCTTGGTCGCCGCCCCCCAAGAGGCCTCCTGGATCGCCGTCCCCCAAGAGGCCTCCTGGTTCGCCGCCCCCAAGAGTCCTCCTAGGCCGCTGCCCCCCAAGAGTCCTCCTAGGCTGCCGCCCCCCAAGAGGCCTCCTAGGCCGCCGCCCCCTAAGAGGCCTCCTGGGTCGCCGCCCCCAAGAGTCCTCCTAGGCCGCCGCCCCCCAAGAGTCCTCCTAGGCCGCCGCCCCCTAAGAGGCCTCCTGGTTCGCCGCCCCCCAAGAGGCATCCTAGGTTTCCACCCCCCAAGATGCCTCCTGGATCGCCGTCCCACAAGAGGCCTCCTAGGTTGCCGCCCCCCAAGAGTCCTCCTAGGCCGCCGCCCCCTAAGAGGACTCCTGGGTCGCCGCCCCCAAGAGGCCTCCTTGGTCGCCGCCCCCCAAGAGGCCTCCTGGATCGCCGTCCCCCAAGAGGCCTCCTGGATCGCCGTCCCCCAAGAGGCCTCCTGGTTCGCCGCCCCCAAGAGTCCTCCTAGGCCGCCGCCCCCCAAAAGTCCTCCTAGGCCGCCGCCCCCTAAGAGGACTCCTGGGTCGCCGCCCCCAAGAGGCCTCCTTGGTCGCCGCCCCCCAAGAGGCCTCCTGGATCGCCGGCCCCCAAGAGGCATCCTAGGTTTCCGCCCCCAAGAGGCCTCCTAGGTTGCCGCCCCCAAGAGTCCTCCTAGGCCGCCGCCCCCTAAGAGGCCTCCTGGTTCGCCGCCCCCCAAGAGGCATCCTAGGTTTCCACCCCCCAAGATGCCTCCTGGATCGCCGTCCACCAAGAGGCCTCCTAGGTTGCCGCCCCCCAAGAGTCCTCCTAGGCCGCCGCCCCCTAAGAGGACTCCTGGGTCGCCGCCCCCAAGAGGCCTCCTTGGTCGCCGCCCCCAAGAGGCCTCCTGGATCGCCGTCCCCCAAGAGGCCTCCTGGTTCGCCGCCCCCAAGAGTCCTCCTAGGCCGCCGCCCCCCAAAAGACCTCCTAGGCCGCCGCCCCCTAAGAGGACTCCTGGGTCGCCGCCCCCAAGAGGCCTCCTTGGTCGCCGCCCCCCCAAGAGGCCTCCTGGATCGCCGGCCTCCAAGAGGCATCCTAGGTTTCCGCCCCCCAAGAAGCCTCCTGGATCACCGTCCCCCAAGAGGCCTCCTAGGTTGCCGCCCCCCAAGAGGCCTCCTGGATCGCCGTCCCCCAAGAGGCCTCTTGGGTCGCCGCCCCCAAGAGTCCTCCTGGGTCTCCGCCGCCAAGAGTCCTCCTGGGCCTCCGCCCCCCAAGAGGCCTCCTGGGTGTCTGCCCCCCCAAGAGTTCTCCTAGGTTGCCGCCCCCCAAGAGGCCTCCTGGGTCGCCGCCCCCCAAGAGTCCTCCTGGGTCTCCACCGCCAAGAGTCCTCCTAGGCCGCCGCCCCCAAAGAGGCCTCCTGGGTGTCTGCCCCCCAAGAGGCCTCCTAGGTTGCCGCCCCCCAAGAGGCCTCCTGGGTCGCCGCCCCCTAAGAGTCCTCCTGGGTCTCCGCCGCCAAGAGTCCTCCTGTGCCGTTGCCCCCCAAGAGTCCTCCTAGGCCGCCGCCCCCTAAGAGGCCTCCTGGGTCACCGCCCCCAAGAGGCCTCCTGGGTCGCTGCTCCCCAAGAGGACTCCTGGGTCGCCGCCCCCAAGAGGCCTCCTGGGTGTCTGCCCCCCAAGAGGCCTCCTAGGTTGCCGCCCCCCAAGAGGCCTCCTGGGTCGCCGCCCCCCAAGAGTCCTCCTGGGTCTCCACCGCCAAGAGTCCCCCTGTGCCATCTCCCCCCAAGAGTCCTCCTAGGCCGCCGCCCCCTACAAGGCCTCCTGGGTTGCCGCCCCCAAGAGGCCTCCTTGGTCGCTGCTCCCCAAGAGGCCTCCTGGGTCGCCGCCCCCCAAGAGGCCTCCTGGGTGTCTGCCCCCCAAGAGGCCTCCTAGGTTGCCACCCCCCAAGAGGCCTCCTGGGTCGCCACCCCCCAAGAGTCCTCCTGGGTCACTGCCGCCAAGAGTCCTCCTGTGCCGTCGCCCCCCAAGAGTCCTCCTAGGCCGCCGCCCCCTAAGAGGCCTCCTGGGTTGCCACCCCCAAGAGGCCTCCTGGGTCGCTGCTCCCCAAGAGGACTCCTGGGTCGCCGCCCCCCAAGAGGCCTCCTGGATCGCCGTCCCCCAAGAGGCCTCCTGGTTCGCCGCCCCCCAAGAGGCATCCTAGGTTTCCACCCCCAAGATGCATCCTGGATCGCCGTCCCCCAAGAGGCCTCCTAGGTTGCCGCCCCCAAGAGACCTCCTAGGTTTCCGCCCCCCAAGAGGCCTCCTGGGTCGCCGCCCCCAAGAGGCCTCCTGGGTCGCAGCCCCCCTAGAGTCCTCCTAGGCCGCCGCCCCCTAAGAGTCCTCCTAGGCCACCGCCCCCTAAGAGGACTCCTGGGTCTCCGCCGCCAAGAGTCCTCCTAGGCCGCCGCCCCCTAAGAGGCCTCCTGGGTCGCCGCCCCCAAGAGTCCTCCTAGGCTGCCGCCCCCCAAGAGTCCTCCTAGGCCGCCGCCCCCTAAGAGGACTCCTGGGTCGCCGCCCCCAAGAGGCCTCCTTGGTCGCCGCCCCCCAAGAGGCCTCCTGGATCGCCGTCCCCCAAGAGGCCTCCTGGTTCGCCGCCCCCAAGAGTCCTCCTAGGCCGCTGCCCCCCAAGAGTCCTCCTAGGCTGCCGCCCCCCAAGAGGCCTCCTAGGCCGCCGCCCCCTAAGAGGCCTCCTGGGTCGCCGCCCCCAAGAGTCCTCCTAGGCCGCCGCCCCCCAAGAGTCCTCCTAGGCCGCCGCCCCCTAAGAGGCCTCCTGGTTCGCCGCCCCCCAAGAGGCATCCTAGGTTTCCACCCCCCAAGATGCCTCCTGGATCGCCGTCCCACAAGAGGCCTCCTAGGTTGCCGCCCCCCAAGAGTCCTCCTAGGCCGCCGCCCCCCTAAGAGGACTCCTGGGTCGCCGCCCCCAAGAGGCCTCCTTGGTCGCCGCCCCCCAAGAGGCCTCCTGGATCGCCGTCCCCCAAGAGGCCTCCTGGATCGCCGTCCCCCAAGAGGCCTCCTGGTTCGCCGCCCCCAAGAGTCCTCCTAGGCCGCCGCCCCCCAAAAGTCCTCCTAGGCCGCCGCCCCCTAAGAGGACTCCTGGGTCGCCGCCCCCAAGAGGCCTCCTTGGTCGCCGCCCCCCAAGAGGCCTCCTGGATCGCCGGCCCCCAAGAGGCATCCTAGGTTTCCGCCCCCCAAGAGGCCTCCTAGGTTGCCTCCCCCAAGAGGCCTCCTAGGTTGCCGCCCCCCAAGAGGCCTCCTGGATCGCCGTCCCCCAAGAGGCCTCTTGGGTCGCCGCCCCCAAGAGTCCTCCTGGGTCCCCTCCCCCAAGAGTCCTCCTGGGTCTCCGCCGCCAAGAGTCCTCCTGGGCCTCCGCCCCCCAAGAGGCCTCCTGGGTGTCCGCCCCCCCAAGAGGTCTCCTAGGTTGCCGCCCCCCAAGAGGCCTCCTGGGTCGCTGCCCCCCAAGAGTCCTCCTGGGTCTCCACCGCCAAGAGTCCTCCTAGGCCGCCGCCCCCAAAGAGGCCTCCTGGGTGTCTGCCCCCCAAGAGGCCTCCTAGGTTGCCGCCCCCCAAGAGGCCTCCTGGGTCGCCGCCCCCCAAGAGTCCTCCTGGGTCTCCGCCGCCAAGAGTCCTCCTGTGCCGTCGCCCCCCAAGAGTCCTCCTAGGCCGCCGCCCCCTAAGAGGCCTCCTGGGTTGACGCCCCCAAGAGGCCTCCTGGGTCGCTGCTCCCCAAGAGGACTCCTGGGTCGCCGCCCCCAAGATGCCTCCTGGGTGTCTGCCCCCCAAGAGGCCTCCTAGGTTGCCGCCCCCCAAGAGGCCTCCTGGGTCGCCGCCCCCCAAGAGTCCTCCTGGGTCTCCACCGCCAAGAGTCCCCCTGTGCCATCTCCCCCCAAGAGTCCTCCTAGGCCGCCGCCCCCTAAAAGGCCTCCTGGGTTGCCGCCCCCAAGAGGCCTCCTTGATCGCTGCTCCCAAGAGGCCTCCTGGGTGTCTGCCCCCCAAGAGGCCTCCTGGGTGTCTGCCCCCCAAGAGACCTCCTAGGTTGCCACCCCCCAAGAGGCATCCTGGGTCGCCACCCCCCAAGAGTCCTCCTGGGTCACTGCCGCCAAGAGTCCTCCTGTGCCGTCGCCCCCCAAGAGTCCTCCTAGGCCGCCGCCCCCTAAGAGGCCTCCTGGGTTGCCACCCCCAAGATGCCTCCTTGGTCGACGCCCCCCAAGAGGGCTCCTGGATCGCCGTCCCCCAAAAGGCCTCCTTGTTCGCCGCCCCCCAAGAGGCATCCTAGGTTTCCGCCCCCCAAGATGCCTCCTGGATCGCCGTCCCCCAAGAGGCCTCCTAGGTTGCCGCCCCCAAGAGGCCTCCTAGGTTTCCGCCCACCAAGAGTCCTCCTGGGTCGCCGCCCCCCAAGAGTCCTCCTAGGCCGCCGGCCCCCAAGAGTCCTCCTAGGCCACCGCCCCCTAAGAGGACTCCTGGGTCTCCGCCGCCAAGAGTCCTCCTAGGCCGCCGCCCCCTAAGAGGCCTCCTGGGTCGCCGCCCCCAAGAGGCCTCCTGGGTCGCCGCCCCCAAGAGTCCTAATAGGCCGCCGCCCCCCAAGAGTCCTCCTAGGCTGCCGCCCCCTAAGAGGACTCCTGGGTCGCCGCCCCCAAGAGGCCTCCTTGGTCGCCGCCCCCCAAGAGGCCTCCTGGATCGCCGTCCCCCAAGAGGCCTCCTGGGTCTCCGCCGCCAAGAGTCCTCCTAGGCCGCCGCCCCCCAAGAGGCCTCCTGGGTGTCCGCCCCCCCAAGAGGTCTCCTAGGTTGCCGCCCCCCAAGAGGCCTCCTGGGTCGCCGCCCCCCAAGAGTCCTCCTGGGTCTCCACCGCCAAGAGTCCTCCTAGGCCGCCGCCCCCCAAGAGGCCTCCTGGGTGTCTGCCCCCCCAAGAGGCCTCCTAGGTTGCCGCCCCCCAAGAGGCCTCCTGGTTCGCCGCCCCCAAGAGTCCTCCTAGGCCGCCGCCTCCCAAGAGTCCTCCTAGGCCGCCGCCCCCTAAGAGGACTCCTGGGTCGCCGCCGCCAAGAGTCCTCCTAGGCCGCCGCCCCCTAAGAGGCCTCCTGGGTTGCCGCCCCCAAGAGGCCTCCTGGGTCGCCGCCCCCATTAGTCCTCCTAGGCCGCCGCCCCCCAAGAGTCCTCCTAGGCTGCCGCCCCCTAAGAGGACTCCTGGGTCGCCGCCCCCAAGAGGCCTCCTTGGTCGCCGCCCCCCAAGAGGCCTCCTGGATCGCCGTCCCCCAAGAGGCCTCCTGGTTCGCCGCCCCCAAGAGGCCTCCTAGGTTTCCGCCCCCCAAGAGGCCTCCTGGGTCGCCGCCCCCAAGAGGCCTCCTGGGTCGCAGCCCCCCTAGAGTCCTCCTAGGCCGCCGCCCCCTAAGAGTCCTCCTAGGCCACCGCCCCCTAAGAGGACTCCTGGGTCTCCGCCGCCAAGAGTCCTCCTAGGCCGCCGCCCCCTAAGAGGCCTCCTGGGTCGCCACCCCCAAGAGTCCTCCTAGGCCGCCGCCCCCCAAGAGTCCTCCTAGGCCGCCGCCCCCTAAGAGGACTCCTGGGTCGCCGCCCCCAAGAGGCCTCCTTGGTCGCCGCCCCCCAAGAGGCCTCCTGGATCGCCGTCCCCCAAGAGGCCTCCTGGTTCGCCGCCCCCAAGAGTCCTCCTAGGCCGCCGCCCCCCAAGAGTCCCCCTCGGCCGCCGCCCCCCAAGAGGCCTCCTAGGCCGCCGCCCCCTAAGAGGCCTCCTGGGTCGCCGCCCCCAAGAGTCCTCCTAGGCCGCCTCCCCCCAAGAGTCCTCCTAGGCCGCCGCCCCCTAAGAGGCCTCCTGGTTCGCCGCCCCCCAAGAGGCATCCTAGGTTTCCACCCCCCAAGATGCCTCCTGGATCGCCGTCCACCAAGAGGCCTCCTAGGTTGCCGCCCCCCAAGAGTCCTCCTAGGCCGCCGCCCCCTAAGAGGACTCCTGGGTCGCCGCCCCCAAGAGGCCTCCTTGGTCGCCGCCCCCAAGAGGCCTCCTGGATCGCCGTCCCCCAAGAGGCCTCCTGGTTCGCCGCCCCCAAGAGTCCTCCTAGGCCGCCGCCCCCCAAAAGACCTCCTAGGCCGCCGCCCCCTAAGAGGACTCCTGGGTCGCCGCCCCCAAGAGGCCTCCTTGGTCGCCGCCCCCCAAGAGGCCTCCTGGATCGCCGGCCTCCAAGAGGCATCCTAGGTTTCCGCCCCCCAAGAAGCCTCCTGGATCACCGTCCCCCAAGAGGCCTCCTAGGTTGCCGCCCCCCAAGAGGCCTCCTGGATCGCCGTCCCCCAAGAGGCCTCTTGGGTCGCCGCCCCCAAGAGTCCTCCTGGGTCTCCGCCGCCAAGAGTCCTCCTGGGCCTCCGCCCCCCAAGAGGCCTCCTGGGTGTCTGCCCCCCCAAGAGTTCTCCTAGGTTGCCGCCCCCCAAGAGGCCTCCTGGGTCGCCGCCCCCCAAGAGTCCTCCTGGGTCTCCACCGCCAAGAGTCCTCCTAGGCCGCCGCCCCCAAAGAGGCCTCCTGGGTGTCTGCCCCCCAAGAGGCCTCCTAGGTTGCCGCCCCCCAAGAGGCCTCCTGGGTCGCCGCCCCCTAAGAGTCCTCCTGGGTCTCCGCCGCCAAGAGTCCTCCTGTGCCGTCGCCCCCCAAGAGTCCTCCTAGGCCGCCGCCCCCTAAGAGGCCTCCTGGGTCACCGCCCCCAAGAGGCCTCCTGGGTCGCTGCTCCCCAAGAGGACTCCTGGGTCGCCGCCCCCAAGAGGCCTCCTGGGTGTCTGCCCCCCAAGAGGCCTCCTAGGTTGCCGCCCCCCAAGAGGCCTCCTGGGTCGCCGCCCCCCAAGAGTCCTCCTGGGTCTCCACCGCCAAGAGTCCCCCTGTGCCATCTCCCCCCAAGAGTCCTCCTAGGCCGCCGCCCCCTACAAGGCCTCCTGGGTTGCCGCCCCCAAGAGGCCTCCTTGGTCGCTGCTCCCCAAGAGGCCTCCTGGGTCGCCGCCCCCCAAGAGGCCTCCTGGGTGTCTGCCCCCCAAGAGGCCTCCTAGGTTGCCACCCCCCAAGAGGCCTCCTGGGTCGCCACCCCCCAAGAGTCCTCCTGGGTCACTGCCGCCAAGAGTCCTCCTGTGCCGTCGCCCCCCAAGAGTCCTCCTAGGCCGCCGCCCCCTAAGAGGCCTCCTGGGTTGCCACCCCCAAGAGGCCTCCTGGGTCGCTGCTCCCCAAGAGGACTCCTGGGTCGCCGCCCCCCCAAGAGGCCTCCTGGATCGCCGTCCCCAAGAGGCCTCCTGGTTCGCCGCCCCCCAAGAGGCATCCTAGGTTTCCACCCCCAAGATGCATCCTGGATCGCCGTCCCCCAAGAGGCCTCCTAGGTTGCCGCCCCCAAGAGACCTCCTAGGTTTCCGCCCCCCAAGAGGCCTCCTGGGTCGCCGCCCCCAAGAGGCCTCCTGGGTCGCAGCCCCCCTAGAGTCCTCCTAGGCCGCCGCCCCCTAAGAGTCCTCCTAGGCCACCGCCCCCTAAGAGGACTCCTGGGTTTCCGCCGCCAAGAGTCCTCCTAGGCCGCCGCCCCCTAAGAGGCCTCCTGGGTCGCCGCCCCCAAGAGTCCTCCTAGGCTGCCGCCCCCCAAGAGTCCTCCTAGGCCGCCGCCCCCTAAGAGGACTCCTGGGTCGCCGCCCCCAAGAGGCCTCCTTGGTCGCCGCCCCCCAAGAGGCCTCCTGGATCGCCGTCCCCCAAGAGGCCTCCTGGTTCGCCGCCCCCAAGAGTCCTCCTAGGCCGCTGCCCCCCAAGAGTCCTCCTAGGCTGCCGCCCCCCAAGAGGCCTCCTAGGCCGCCGCCCCCTAAGAGGCCTCCTGGGTCGCCGCCCCCAAGAGTCCTCCTAGGCCGCCGCCCCCCAAGAGTCCTCCTAGGCCGCCGCCCCCTAAGAGGCCTCCTGGTTCGCCGCCCCCCAAGAGGCATCCTAGGTTTCCACCCCCAAGATGCCTCCTGGATCGCCGTCCCACAAGAGGCCTCCTAGGTTGCCGCCCCCCAAGAGTCCTCCTAGGCCGCCGCCCCCTAAGAGGACTCCTGGGTCGCCGCCCCCAAGAGGCCTCCTTGGTCGCCGCCCCCAAGAGGCCTCCTGGATCGCCGTCCCCCAAGAGGCCTCCTGGATCGCCGTCCCCCAAGAGGCCTCCTGGTTCGCCGCCCCCAAGAGTCCTCCTAGGCCGCCGCCCCCCAAAAGTCCTCCTAGGCCGCCGCCCCCTAAGAGGACTCCTGGTCGCCGCCCCCAAGAGGCCTCCTTGGTCGCCGCCCCCCAAGAGGCCTCCTGGATCGCCGGCCCCCAAGAGGCATCCTAGGTTTCCGCCCCCCAAGAGGCCTCCTAGGTTGCCGCCCCCAAGAGGCCTCCTAGGTTGCCGCCCCCCAAGAGGCCTCCTGGATCGCCGTCCCCCAAGAGGCCTCTTGGGTCGCCGCCCCCAAGAGTCCTCCTGGGTCCCCTCCCCCAAGAGTCCTCCTGGGTCTCCGCCGCCAAGAGTCCTCCTGGGCCTCCGCCCCCCAAGAGGCCTCCTGGGTGTCCGCCCCCCCAAGAGGTCTCCTAGGTTGCCGCCCCCCAAGAGGCCTCCTGGGTCGCTGCCCCCCAAGAGTCCTCCTGGGTCTCCACCGCCAAGAGTCCTCCTAGGCCGCCGCCCCCAAAGAGGCCTCCTGGGTGTCTGCCCCCCAAGAGGCCTCCTAGGTTGCCGCCCCCCAAGAGGCCTCCTGGGTCGCCGCCCCCCAAGAGTCCTCCTGGGTCTCCGCCGCCAAGAGTCCTCCTGTGCCGTCGCCCCCCAAGAGTCCTCCTAGGCCGCCGCCCCCTAAGAGGCCTCCTGGGTTGACGCCCCAAGAGGCCTCCTGGGTCGCTGCTCCCCAAGAGGACTCCTGGGTCGCCGCCCCCAAGATGCCTCCTGGGTGTCTGCCCCCCAAGAGGCCTCCTAGGTTGCCGCCCCCCAAGAGGCCTCCTGGGTCGCCGCCCCCCAAGAGTCCTCCTGGGTCTCCACCGCCAAGAGTCCCCCTGTGCCATCTCCCCCCAAGAGTCCTCCTAGGCCGCCGCCCCCTAAAAGGCCTCCTGGGTTGCCGCCCCCAAGAGGCCTCCTTGATCGCTGCTCCCCAAGAGGCCTCCTGGGTGTCTGCCCCCCCAAGAGGCCTCCTGGGTGTCTGCCCCCCAAGAGACCTCCTAGGTTGCCACCCCCCAAGAGGCATCCTGGGTCGCCACCCCCCAAGAGTCCTCCTGGGTCACTGCCGCCAAGAGTCCTCTGTGCCGTCGCCCCCCAAGAGTCCTCCTAGGCCGCCGCCCCCTAAGAGGCCTCCTGGGTTGCCACCCCCAAGATGCCTCCTTGGTCGACACCCCCCAAGAGGGCTCCTGGATTCGCCGTCCCCCATAAGGCCTCCTTGTTCGCCGCCCCCCAAGAGGCATCCTAGGTTTCCGCCCCCCAAGATGCCTCCTGGATCGCCGTCCCCCAAGAGGCCTCCTAGGTTGCCGCCCCCAAGAGGCCTCCTAGGTTTCCGCCCACCAAGAGTCCTCCTGGGTCGCCGCCCCCCAAGAGTCCTCCTAGGCCGCCGGCCCCCAAGAGTCCTCCTAGGCCACCGCCCCCTAAGAGGACTCCTGGGTCTCCGCCGCCAAGAGTCCTCCTAGGCCGCCCGCCCCCTAAGAGGCCTCCTGGGTCGCCGCCCCCAAGAGGCCTCCTGGGTCGCCGCCCCCAAGAGTCCTAATAGGCCGCCGCCCCCCAAGAGTCCTCCTAGGCTGCCGCCCCCTAAGAGGACTCCTGGGTCGCCGCCCCCAAGAGGCCTCCTTGGTCGCCGCCCCCCAAGAGGCCTCCTGGATCGCCGTCCCCCAAGAGGCCTCCTGGGTCTCCGCCGCCAAGAGTCCTCCTAGGCCGCCGCCCCCCCAAGAGGCCTCCTGGGTGTCCGCCCCCCCAATAGGTCTCCTAGGTTGCCGCCCCCCAAGAGGCCTCCTGGGTCGCCGCCCCCTCAAGAGTCCTCCTGGGTCTCCACCGCCAAGAGTCCTCCTAGGCCGCCGCCCCCCAAGAGGCCTCCTGGGTGTCTGCCCCCCCAAGAGGCCTCCTAGGTTTTCGCCCCCAAGAGGCCTCCTGGTTCGCCGCCCCCAAGAGTCCTCCTAGGCCGCCGCCCCCCAAGAGTCCTCCTAGGCTGCCGCCCCCTAAGAGGACTCCTGGGTCGCCGCCCCAAGAGGCCTCCTTGGTCGCCGCCCCCCAAGAGGCCTCCTGGATCGCCGTCCCCCAAAAGGTCTCCTGGTTCGCCGCCCCCCAAGAGGCATCCTAGGTTTCCACCCCCAAGATGCCTCCTGGATCGCCGTCCCCCAAGAGGCCTCCTAGGTTGCCGCCCCCAAGAGGCCTCCTAGGTTTCCGCCCCCCAAGAGGCCTCCTGGGTCGCCGCCCCCAAGAGGCCTCCTGGGTCGCAGCCCCCCTAGAGTCCTCCTAGGCCGCCGCCCCCTAAGAGGACTCCTGGGTCTCCGCCGCCAAGAGTCCTCCTAGGCCGCCGCCCCCTAAGAGGCCTCCTGGGTCGCCACCCCCAAGAGTCCTCCTAGGCCGCCGCCCCCCAAGAGTCCTCCTAGGCCGCAGCCCCCTAAGAGGACTCCTGGGTCGCCGCCCCCAAGAGGCCTCCTTGGTCGCCGCCCCCCAAGAGGCCTCCTGGATCGCCGTCCCCCAAGAGGCCTCCTGGGTCGCCGCCCCCAAGAGGCCTCCTTGGTCGCCGCCCCCCAAGAGGCCTCCTGGATCGCCGTCCCCCAAGAGGCCTCCTGGGTCTCCGCCGCCAAGAGTCCTCCTAGGCCGCCGCCCCCCAAGAAGGCCTCCTGGGTGTCCGCCCCCCCCAAGAGGTCTCCTAGGTTGCCGCCCCCCAAGAGGCCTCCTGGGTCGCCGCCCCTCAAGAGTCCT
Organism: Hyla sarda; assembly: GCF_029499605.1. Taxonomy (NCBI): domain Eukaryota; kingdom Metazoa; phylum Chordata; class Amphibia; order Anura; family Hylidae; genus Hyla; species Hyla sarda. The sequence continues at coordinate 38,203 of NW_026607884.1, read as the reverse complement.
CCTGGGTCTCCACCGCCAAGAGTCCTCCTAGGCCGCCGCCCCCCAAGAGGCCTCCTGGGTGTCTGCCCCCCCAAGAGGCCTCCTAGGTTGTCGCCCCCCAAGAGGCCTCCTGGTTCGCCGCCCCCAAGAGTCCTCCTAGGCCGCCGCCCCCCAAGAGTCCTCCTAGGCTGCCGCCCCCTAAGAGGACTCCTGGGTCGCCGCCCCCAAGAGGCCTCCTTGGTCGCCGCCCCCCAAGAGGCCTCCTGGATCGCCGTCCCCCAAAAGGTCTCCTGGTTCGCCGCCCCCCCAAGAGGCATCCTAGGTTTCCACCCCCAAGATGCCTCCTGGATCGCCGTCCCCCAAGAGGCCTCCTAGGTTGCCGCCCCCAAGAGGCCTCCTAGGTTTCCGCCCCCCAAGAGGCCTCCTGGGTCGCCGCCCCCAAGAGGCCTCCTGGGTCGCAGCCCCCCTAGAGTCCTCCTAGGCCGCCGCCCCCCTAAGAGGACTCCTGGGTCTCCGCCGCCAAGAGTCCTCCTAGGCCGCCGCCCCCTAAGAGGCCTCCTGGGTCGCCACCCCCAAGAGTCCTCCTAGGCCGCCGCCCCCCAAGAGTCCTCCTAGGCCGCCGCCCCCTAAGAGGACTCCTGGGTCGCCGCCCCCAAGAGGCCTCCTTGGTCGCCGCCCCCCAAGAGGCCTCCTGGATCGCCGTCCCCCAAGAGGCCTCCTGGTTCGCCGCCCCCAAGAGTCCTCCTAGGCCGCTGCCCCCCAAGAGTCCTCCTAGGCTGCCGCCCCCCAAGAGGCCTCCTAGGCCGCCGCCCCCTAAGATGCCTCCTGGGTCGCCGCCCCCAAGAGTCCTCCTAGGCCGCCGCCCCCCAAGAGTCCTCCTAGGCCGCCGCCCCCTAAGAGGCCTCCTGGTTCGCCGCCCCCCAAGAGGCATCCTAGGTTTCCACCCCCAAGATGCCTCATGGATCGCCGTCCCCCAAGAGGCCTCCTAGGTTGCCGCCCCCCAAGAGTCCTCCTAGGCCGCCGCCCCCTAAGAGGACTCCTGGGTCGCCGCCCCCAAGAGGCCTCCTTGGTCGCCGCCCCCCAAGAGGCCTCCTGGATCGCCGTCCCCCAAGAGGCCTCCTGGTTCGCCGCCCCCAAGAGTCCTCCTAGGCCGCCGCCCCCCCAAAAGACCTCCTAGGCCGCCGCCCCCTAAGAGGACTCCTGGGTCGCCGCCCCCAAGAGGCCTCCTTGGTCGCCGCCCCCCAAGAGGCCTCCTGGATCGCCGGCCCCCAAGAGGCATCCTAGGTTCCCGCCCCCCAAGAAGCCTCCTGGATCACCGTCCCCCAAGAGGCCTCCTAGGTTGCCGCCCCCCAAGAGGCCTCCTGGTTCGCCGTCCCCCAAGAGGCTCTTGGGTCGCCGCCCCCAAGAGTCCTCCTGGGTCCCCTCCCCCAAGAGTCCTCCTGGGTCTCCGCCGCCAAGAGTCCTCCTGGGCCTCCGCCCCCCAAGAGGCCTCCTGGGTGTCTGCCCCCCCAAGAGGTCTCCTAGGTTGCCGCCCCCCAAGAGGCCTCCTGGGTCGCCGCCCCCCAAGAGTCCTCCTGGGTCTCCACCGCCAAGAGTCCTCCTAGGCCGCCGCCCCCAAAGAGGCCTCCTGGGTGTCTGCCCCCCAAGAGGCCTCCTAGGTTGCCGCCCCCCAAGAGGCCTCCTGGGTCGCCGCCCCCCAAGAGTCCTCCTGGGTCTCCGCCGCCAAGAGTCCTCCTGTGCCGTGGCCCCCCAAGAGTCCTCCTAGGCCGCCGCCCCCTAAGAGGCCTCCTGGGTCACCGCCCCCAAGAGGCCTCCTGGGTCGCTGCTCCCCAAGAGGACTCCTGGGTCGCCGCCCCCAAGAGGCCTCCTGGGTGTCTGCCCCCCAAGAGGCCTCCTAGGTTGCCGCCCCCCAAGAGGCCTTCTGGGTCGCCGCCCCCCAAGAGTCCTCCTGGGTCTCCACCGCCAAGAGTCCCCCTGTGCCATCTCCCCCCAAGAGTCCTCCTAGGCCGCCGCCCCCTACAAGGCCTCCTGGGTTGCCGCCCCCAAGAGGCCTCCTTGGTCGCTGCTCCCCAAGAGGCCTCCTGGGTCGCCGCCCCCCAAGAGGCCTCCTGGGTGTCTGCCCCCCAAGAGGCCTCCTAGGTCGCCGCCCCCCAAGAGGCCTCCTAGGTCGCCGCCCCCCAAGAGGCCTCCTGGGTCGCCGCCCCCCATGAGTCCTCCTGGGTCTCCGCCGCCAAGAGTCCTCCTGTGCCGTCGCCCCCCAAGAGTCCTCCTAGGCCGCCGCCCCCTAAGAGGCCTCATTGGTCGCCGCCCCCAAGAGGCCTCCTGGGTCGCTGCTCCCCAAGAGGACTCCTGGGTCGCCGCCCCCCAAGAGGCCTCCTGGGTCACCTCCCCCCAGGAGTCCTCCTGGGTCCTCCTAGGCCGACGCCCCCCAAGAGTCCTCCTGGGCCGCTGCCACCTAAGAGGCCTCCTGGGTCGCCGCCCCCAAGAGGCCTCCTGGGTCGCCGCCCCCCAAGAGGCCTCCTGGATCGCCGTCCCCCAAGAGGCCTCCTAGGTTGCCGCCCCCAAGAGGCCTCCTAGGTTTCCGCCCCTCAAGAGGCCTCCTGGGTCGCCGCCCCCAAGAGGCCTCCTGGGTTACAGCCCCCCTAGAGTCCTCCTAGGTTTCCGCCCCCCAAGAGGCCTCTTGGGTCGCCTCCCCCAAGAGGCCTCCTGGGTCGCAGCCCCCCAAGAGTCCTCCTAGGCCACCACCCCTAAGAGGACTCCTGGGTCTCCGCCGCCAAGAGTCCTCCTAGGCCCCCGCCCCCTAAGAGGCCTCCTGGGTCGCCGCCCCCCAAGAGTCCTCCTAGGCCGCCGCCCCCCAAGAGTCCTCCTAGGCCGCCACCCCTAAGAGGACTCCTGGGTCGCCGCCCCAAGAGGCCTCCTTGGTCGACGCCCCCCAAGAGGGCTCCTGGATCGCCGTCCCCCAAAAGGCCTCCTTGTTCACCGCCCCCCAAGAGGCATCCTAGGTTTCCGCCCCCCAAGATGCCTCCTGGATCGCCGTCCCCCAAGAGGCCTCCTAGGTTGCCGCCCCCAAGAGGCCTCCTAGGTTTCCGCCCACCAAGAGTCCTCCTGGGTCGCCGCCCCCCTAGAGTCCTCCTGGGTCTCCGCCGCCAAGAGTCCTCCTAGGCCACCGCCCCCTAAGAGGCCTCCTGGGTTGCCGCCCCCAAGAGGCCTCCTGGGTCGCCGCCCCCAAGAGTCCACCTAGGCCGCCGCCCCCCAAGAGTCCTCCTAGGCTGCCGCCCCCTAAGAGGACTCCTGGGTCGCCGCCCCCAAGAGGCCTCCTTGGTCGCCGCCCCCCAAGGGCCTCCTGGATCGCCGTCCCCCAAGAGGCCTCCTGGTTCGCCGCCCCCCAAGAGGCATCCTAGGTTTCCACCCCCCAAGATGCCTCCTGGATCGCCGTCCCCCAAGAGGCCTCCTAGGTTGCCGCCCCCAAGAGGCCTCCTAGGTTTCCGCCCCCCAAGAGGCCTCCTGGGTCGCCGCCCCCAAGAGGCCTCCTGGGTCGCAGCCCCCCTAGAGTCCTCCTAGGCTGCCGCCCCCTAAGAGTCCTCTAGGCCACCGCCCCCCTAAGAGGACTCCTGGGTCTCCGCCGCCAAGAGTCCTCCTAGGCCGCCGCCCCCTAAGAGGCCTCCTGGGTCGCCGCCCCCAAGAGGCCTCCTTGGTCGCCGCCCCCCAAGAGGCCTCCTGGTTCGCCGCCCCCAAGAGTCCTCCTAGGCCGCCGCCCCCCAAGAGTCCTCCTAGGCTGCCGCCCCCTAAGAGGACTCCTGGGTCGCCGCCCCCAAGAGGCCTCCTTGGTCGCCGCCCCCCAAGAGGCCTCCTGGATCGCCATCCCCCAAGTGGCCTCCTGGTTTGCCTACCCCCAAGAGGCATCCTAGGTTTCCGCCCCCCCCAAGAAGCCTCCTGGATCACCGTCCCCCAAGAGGCCTCCTAGGTTGCCGCCCCCAAGAGGCCTCCTTGGTCGCCGCCCCCCAAGAGGCCTCCTGGATCGCCGTCCCCCAAGAGGCCTCCTGGGTCTCCGCCGCCAAGAGTCCTCCTAGGCTGCCGCCCCCCAAGAGGCCTCCTGGGTGTCCGCCCCCCCAAGAGGTCTCCTAGGTTGCCGCCCCCCAAGAGGCCTCCTGGGTCGCCGCCCCCCAAGAGTCCTCCTGGGTCTCCACCGCCAAGAGTCCTCCTAGGCCGCCGCCCCCCAAGAGGCCTCCTGGGTGTCTGCCCCCCCATGAGGCCTCCTAGGTTGCCGCCCCCCAAGAGGCCTCCTGGTTCGCCGCCCCCAAGAGTCCTCCTAGGCCGCCGCCTCCCAAGAGTCCTCCTAGGCCGCCGCCCCCTAAGAGGCCTCCTGGGTCGCCGCCCCCAAGAGGTCTCCTGGGTCGCCGCCCCCAAGAGTCCTCCTAGGCCGCCGCCCCCCAAGAGTCCTCCTAGGCTGCCGCCCCCTAAGAGGACTCCTGGGTCGCCGCCCCCAAGAGGCCTCCTTGGTCGCCGCCCCCCAAGAGGCCTCCTGGATCGCCGTCCCCCAAGAGGCCTCCTGGTTCGCCGCCCCCCAAGAGGCATCCTAGGTTTCCACCCCCCAAGATGCCTCCTGGATCGCCGTCCCCCAAGAGGCCTCCTAGGTTGCCGCCCCCAAGAGGCCTCCTAGGTTTCCGCCCCCCAAGAGGCCTCCTGGGTCGCCGCCCCCAAGAGGCCTCCTGGGTCGCAGCCCCCCTAGAGTCCTCCTAGGCCGCCCCCCCCTAAGAGGACTCCTGGGTCTCCGCCGCCAAGAGTCCTCCTAGGCCGCCGCCCCCTAAGAGGCCTCCTGGGTCACCACCCCCAAGAGTCCTCCTAGGCCGCCGCCCCCCAAGAGTCCTCCTAGGCCGCCGCCCCCTAAGAGGACTCCTGGGTCGCCGCCCCCAAGAGGCCACCTGGGTCGCCGCCCCCAAGAGGCCTCCTTGGTCGCCGCCCCCCAAGAGGCCTCCTGGATCGCCGTCCCCCAAGAGGCCTCCTGGGTCTCCGCCGCCAAGAGTCCTCCTAGGCCGCCGCCCCCCAAGAGGCCTCCTGGGTGTCCGCCCCCCCAAGAGGTCTCCTAGGTTGCCGCCCCCCAAGAGGCCTCCTGGGTCGCCGCCCCCCAAGAGTCCTCCTGGGTCTCCACCGCCAAGAGTCCTCCTAGGCCGCCGCCCCCCAAGAGGCCTCCTGGGTGTCTGCCCCCCCAAGAGGCCTCCTAGGTTGCCGCCCCCCAAGAGGCCTCTTGGTTCGCCGCCCCCAAGAGTCCTCCTAGGCCGCCGCCTCCCAAGAGTCCTCCTAGGCCGCCGCCCCCTAAGAGGACTCCTGGGTCGCCGCCGCCAAGAGTCCTCCTAGGCCGCCGCCCCCTAAGAGGCCTCCTGGGTCGCCGCCCCCAAGAGGCCTCCTGGGTCGCCGCCCCCAAGAGTCCTCCTAGGCCGCCGCCCCCCAAGAGTCCTCCTAGGCTGCCGCCCCCTAAGAGGACTCCTGGGTCGCCGCCCCCAAGAGGCCTCCTTGGTCGCCGCCCCCCAAGAGGCCTCCTGGATCGCCGTCCCCCAAGAGGCCTCCTGGTTCGCCGCCCCCCAAGAGGCATCCTAGGTTTCCACCCCCCAAGATGCCTCCTGGATCGCCGTCCCCCAAGAGGCCTCCTAGGTTGCCGCCCCCAAGAGGCCTCCTAGGTTTCCGCCCCCCAAGAGGCCTCCTGGGTCGCCGCCCCCAAGAGGCCTCCTGGGTCGCAGCCCCCCTAGAGTCCTCCTAGGCCGCCGCCCCCTAAGAGTCCTCCTAGGCCACCGCCCCCTAAGAGTACTCCTGGGTCTCCGCCGCCAAGAGTCCTCCTAGGCCGCCGCCCCCTAAGAGGCCTCCTGGGTCGCCGCCCCCCAAGAGTCCTCCTAGGCCGCCGCCCCCCAAGAGTCCTCCTAGGCCGCCACCCCTAAGAGGACTCCTGGGTCGCCGCCCCAAGAGGCCTCCTTGGTCGACGCCCCCCAAGAGGGCTCCTGGATCGCCGTCCCCCAAAAGGCCTCCTTGTTCACCGCCCCCCAAGAGGCATCCTAGGTTTCCGCCCCCCAAGATGCCTCCTGGATCGCCGTCCCCCAAGAGGCCTCCTAGGTTGCCGCCCCCAAGAGGCCTCCTAGGTTTCCGCCCACCAAGAGTCCTCCTGGGTCGCCGCCCCCCTAGAGTCCTCCTGGGTCTCCGCCGCCAAGAGTCCTCCTAGGCCACCGCCCCCTAAGAGGCCTCCTGGGTTGCCGCCCCCAAGAGGCCTCCTGGGTCGCCGCCCCCAAGAGTCCACCTAGGCCGCCGCCCCCCAAGAGTCCTCCTAGGCTGCCGCCCCCTAAGAGGACTCCTGGGTCGCCGCCCCCAAGAGGCCTCCTTGGTCGCCGCCCCCCAAGGGCCTCCTGGATCGCCGTCCCCCAAGAGGCCTCCTGGTTCGCCGCCCCCCAAGAGGCATCCTAGGTTTCCACCCCCCAAGATGCCTCCTGGATCGCCGTCCCCCAAGAGGCCTCCTAGGTTGCCGCCCCCAAGAGGCCTCCTAGGTTTCCGCCCCCCAAGAGGCCTCCTGGGTCGCCGCCCCCAAGAGGCCTCCTGGGTCGCAGCCCCCCTAGAGTCCTCCTAGGCTGCCGCCCCCTAAGAGTCCTCTAGGCCACCGCCCCCCTAAGAGGACTCCTGGGTCTCCGCCGCCAATAGTCCTCCTAGGCCGCCGCCCCCTAAGAGGCCTCCTGGGTCGCCGCCCCCAAGAGGCCTCCTTGGTCGCCGCCCCCCAAGAGGCCTCCTGGTTCGCCGCCCCCAAGAGTCCTCCTAGGCCGCCGCCCCCCAAGAGTCCTCCTAGGCTGCCGCCCCCTAAGAGGACTCCTGGGTCGCCGCCCCCAAGAGGCCTCCTTGGTCGCCGCCCCCCAAGAGGCCTCCTGGATCGCCATCCCCCAAGTGGCCTCCTGGTTTGCCTACCCCCAAGAGGCATCCTAGGTTTCCGCCCCCCCCAAGAAGCCTCCTGGATCACCGTCCCCCAAGAGGCCTCCTAGGTTGCCGCCCCCAAGAGGCCTCCTTGGTCACCGCCCCCCAAGAGGCCTCCTGGATCGCCGTCCCCCAAGAGGCCTCCTGGGTCTCCGCCCCCAAGAGTCCTCCTAGGCCGCCGCCCCCCAAGAGTCCTCCTAGGCCGCCGCCCCCCAAAAGTCCTCCTAGGCCGCCGCCCCCTAGGAGGACTCCTGGGTCGCCGCCCCCAAGAGGCCTCCTTGGTCGCCGCCCCCCAAGAGGCCTCCTGGATCGCCGTCCCCCAAGAGGCCTCCTGGTTCGCCGCCCCCAAGAGTCCTCCTAGGCCGCCGCCCCCCAAGAGTCCTCCTGGATCACCGTCCCCCAAGAGGCCTCCTTGGTTGCCGCCCCCAAGAGGCCTCCTAGGTTGCCGCCCCCCAAGAGGCCTCCTGGATCGCTGTCCCCCAAGAGGCCTCCTGGGTCTCCGCCGCCAAGAGTCCTCCTAGGCCGCCGCCCCCCAAGAGGCCTCCTGGGTGTCCGCCCCCCCAAGAGGTCTCCTAGGTTGCCGCCCCCCAAGAGGCCTCCTGGATCGCTGTCCCCCAAGAGGCCTCCTGGGTCTCCGCCGCCAAGAGTCCTCCTAGGCCGCCGCCCCCCAAGAGGCCTCCTGGGTGTCCGCCCCCCCAAGAGGTCTCCTAGGTTGCCGCCCCCCAAGAGGCCTCCTGGGTTGCCGCCCCCCAAGAGTCCTCCTGGGTCTCCACCGCCAAGAGTCCTCCTAGGCCGCCGCCCCCCAAGAGGCCACCTGGGTGTCTGCCCCCCCAAGAGTCCTTCTAGGTTGCCGCCCCCCAAGAGGCCTCCTGGTTCGCCGCCCCCAAGAGTCCTCCTAGGCCGCCGCCCCCCAAGAGGCCTCCTGGTTGCCCCCCCCCCCTAGAGGCATCCTAGGTTTCCGCCCCCCAAGAGGCCTCCTGGATCGCTGTCCCCCAAGAGGCCTCCTAGGTTGCCGCCCCCAAGAGGCCTCCTAGGTTTCCGCCCCCCAAGAGGCCTCCTGGGTCGCCACCCCCCAAAAGGCCTCCTGGGTCGCTGCCCCCCTAGAGTCCTCCTAGGCCGCCGCCCCCCAAGAGGCCTCCTTGGTCGCCGCCCCTCTAGAGTCCTCCTGGGTCGCTGCTCCCCAAGAGGACTCCTGGGTCGCCGCCCCCCCAAGAGGCCTCCTAGGTCGCCACCCCCCAAGAGGCCTCCTGGGTCGCCGCCCACCAAGAGTCCTCCTGGGTCTCCGCCGCCAAGAGTCCTCCTGTGCCATCACCCCCAAGAGTCCTCCTAGGACGCCGCCCCCTAAGAGGCCTCATTGGTCGCCGCCCCCAAGAGGCCTCCTTGGTCGCTGCTCCCCAAGAGGACTCCTGGGTCGCCGCCCCCCAAGAGGCCTCCTGGGTGTCTGCCCCCCAAGAGGCCTCCTAGGTTGCCGCCCCCCAAAAGGCCTCCTGGTTCGCCGCCCCCCAAGAGTTCTCCTGGGTCGCCGCCCTCCAAGAGTCCTCCTGGGTCGCTGCCCCCCAAGAGGCCTCCTGGATCGCCGTCCCCCAAGATGCCTCCTGGATCGCCGTCCCCCAAGAGGCCTCCTAGGTTGCCGCCCCCAAGAGGCCTCCTAGGTTTCCGCCCCCCAAGAGGCCTCCTGGGTCGCCGCCCCCAAGAGGCCTCCTGGGTCGCAGCCCCCCTAGAGTCCTCCTAGGCCGCCGCCCCCTAAGAGTCCTCCTAGGCCACCGCCCCCCTAAGAGGACTCCTGGGTCTCCGCCGCCAAGAGTCCTCCTAGGCCACCGCCCCCTAAGAGGCCTCCTGGGTCGCCGCCCCGAAGAGTCCTCCTGGGCCGCCGCCCCCCAAGAGTCCTCCTAGGCCGCCGCCCCCTAAGAGGACTCCTGGGTCGCCGCCCCCAAGAGGCCTCCTTGGTCGCCGCCCCCCAAGAGGCCTCCTGGATCGCCGTCCCCCAAGAGGCCTCCTGGTTCGCCGCCCCCAAGAGTCCTCCTAGGCCGCCGCCCCCCAAGTGTCCTCCTAGGCTGCCGCCCCCTAAGAGGACTCCTGGGTCGCCGCCCCCAAGAGGCCTCCTTGGTCGCCGCCCCCCCAAAAGGCCTCCTGGATCGCCATCCCCCAAGTGGCCTCCTGGTTTGCCTACCCCCAAGAGGCATCCTAGGTTTCCGCCCCCCCCAAGAAGCCTCCTGGATCACCGTCCCCCAAGAGGCCTCCTAGGTTGCCGCCCCCAAGAGGCCTCCTTGGTCGCCGCCCCCCAAGAGGCCTCCTGGATCGCCGTCCCCCAAGAGGCCTCCTGGGTCTCCGCCGCCAAGAGTCCTCCTAGGCCGCCGCCCCCAAGAGGTCTCCTGGGTGTCCGCCCCCCCCAAAAGGTCTCCTAGGTTGCCGCCCCCAAAGAGGCCTCCTGGGTCGCCGCCCCCCAAGAGTCCTCCTGGGTCTCCACCGCCAAGAGTCCTCCTAGGCCGCCGCCCCCCAAGAGGCCTCCTGGGTGTCTGCCCCCCCAAGAGGCCTCCTAGGTTGCCGCCCCCCAAGAGGCCTCCTGGTTCGCCGCCCCCAAGAGTCCTCCTAGGCCGCCGCCTCCCAAGAGTCCTCCTAGGCCGCCGCCCCCTAAGAGGACTCCTGGGTCGCCGCCGCCAAGAGTCCTCCTAGGCCGCCGCCCCCTAAGAGGCCTCCTGGGTCGCCGCCCCCAAGAGGCCTCCTGGGTCGCCGCCCCCAAGAGTCCTCCTAGGCCGCCGCCCCCCCAAGAGTCCTCCTAGGCTGCCGCCCCCTAAGAGGACTCCTGGGTCGCCGCCCCCCAAGAGGCCTCCTGGATCGCCGTCCCCCAAAAGGTCTCCTGGTTCGCCGCCCCCCAAGAGGCATCCTAGGTTTCCACCCCCCAAGATGCCTCCTGGATCGCCGTCCCCCAAGAGGCCTCCTAGGTTGCCGCCCCCAAGAGGCCTCCTAGGTTTCCGCCCCCCAAGAGGCCTCCTGGGTCGCCGCCCCCAAGAGGCCTCCTGGGTCGCAGCCCCCCTAGAGTCCTCCTAGGCCGCCGCCCCCTAAGAGGACTCCTGGGTCTCCGCCGCCAAGAGTCCTCCTAGGCCGCCGCCCCCTAAGAGGCCTCCTGGGTCGCCACCCCCAAGAGTCCTCCTAGGCCGCCGCCCCCCAAGAGTCCTCCTAGGCCGCCGCCCCCTAAGAGGACTCCTGGGTCGCCGCCCCCAAGAGGCCTCCTTGGTCGCCGCCCCCCCAAGAGGCCTCCTGGATCGCCGTCCCCCAAGAGGCCTCCTGGTTCGCCGCCCCCCAAGAGTCCTCCTAGGCCGCTGCCCCCCAAGAGTCCTCCTAGGCTGCCGCCCCCCAAGAGGCCTCCTAGGCCGCCGCCCCCCTAAGATGCCTCCTGGGTCGCCGCCCCCAAGAGTCCTCCTAGGCCGCCGCCCCCCAAGAGTCCTCCTAGGCCGCCGCCCCCTAAGAGGCCTCCTGGTTCGCCGCCCCCCAAGAGGCATCCTAGGTTTCCACCCCCCAAGATGCCTCATGGATCGCCGTCCCCCAAGAGGCCTCCTAGGTTGCCGCCCCCCAAGAGTCCTCCTAGGCCGCCGCCCCCTAAGAGGACTCCTGGGTCGCCGCCCCCAAGAGGCCTCCTTGGTCGCCGCCCCCCAAGAGGCCTCCTGGATCGCCGTCCCCCAAGAGGCCTCCTGGTTCGCCGCCCCCAAGAGTCCTCCTAGGCCGCCGCCCCCCAAAAGACCTCCTAGGCCGCCGCCCCCTAAGAGGACTCCTGGGTCGCCGCCCCCAAGAGGCCTCCTTGGTCGCCGCCCCCCCAAGAGGCCTCCTGGATCGCCGGCCCCCAAGAGGCATCCTAGGTTCCCCGCCCCCCAAGAAGCCTCCTGGATCACCGTCCCCCAAGAGGCCTCCTAGGTTGCCGCCCCCCAAGAGGCCTCCTGGTTCGCCGTCCCCCAAGAGGCCTCTTGGGTCGCCGCCCCCAAGAGTCCTCCTGGGTCCCCTCCCCCAAGAGTCCTCCTGGGTCTCCGCCGCCAAGAGTCCTCCTGGGCCTCCGCCCCCCAAGAGGCCTCCTGGGTGTCTGCCCCCCCAAGAGGTCTCCTAGGTTGCCGCCCCCCCAAGAGGCCTCCTGGGTCGCCGCCCCCCCAAGAGTCCTCCTGGGTCTCCACCGCCAAGAGTCCTCCTAGGCCGCCGCCCCCAAAGAGGCCTCCTGGGTGTCTGCCCCCCAAGAGGCCTCCTAGGTTGCCGCCCCCCAAGAGGCCTCCTGGGTCGCCGCCCCCCAAGAGTCCTCCTGGGTCTCCGCCGCCAAGAGTCCTCCTGTGCCGTGGCCCCCCAAGAGTCCTCCTAGGCCGCCGCCCCCTACAAGGCCTCCTGGGTTGCCGCCCCCAAGAGGCCTCCTTGGTCGCTGCTCCCCAAGAGGCCTCCTGGGTCGCCGCCCCCCAAGAGGCCTCCTGGGTGTCTGCCCCCCAAGAGGCCTCCTAGGTCGCCGCCCCCCAAGAGGCCTCCTAGGTCGCCGCCCCCCAAGAGGCCTCCTGGGTCGCCGCCCTCCATGAGTCCTCCTGGGTCTCCGCCGCCAAGAGTCCTCCTGTGCCGTCGCCCCCCAAGAGTCCTCCTAGGCCGCCGCCCCCTAAGAGGCCTCATTGGTCGCCGCCCCCAAGAGGCCTCCTGGGTCGCTGCTCCCCAAGAGGACTCCTGGGTCGAGGCCTCCTGGGTCACCTCCCCCCAGGAGTCCTCCTGGGTCCTCCTAGGCCGACGCCCCCCAAGAGTCCTCCTGGGCCGCTGCCACCTAAGAGGCCTCCTGGGTCGCCGCCCCCAAGAGGCCTCCTGGGTCGCCGCCCCCCAAGAGGCCTCCTGGATCGCCGTCCCCCAAGAGGCCTCCTAGGTTGCCGCCCCCAAGAGGCCTCCTAGGTTTCCGCCCCTCAAGAGGCCTCCTGGGTCGCCGCCCCCAAGAGGCCTCCTGGGTTACAGCCCCCCCTAGAGTCCTCCTAGGTTTCCGCACCCCAAGAGGCCTCTTGGGTCGCCTCCCCCAAGAGGCCTCCTGGGTCGCAGCCCCCCAAGAGTCCTCCTAGGCCACCACCCCTAAGAGGACTCCTGGGTCTCCGCCGCCAAGAGTCCTCCTAGGCCCCCGCCCCCTAAGAGGCCTCCTGGGGTCGCCGCCCCCCAAGAGTCCTCCTAGGCCGCCGCGCCCCCAAGAGTCCTCCCTAGGCCCGCCACCCCCTAAGAGGACTCCTGGGTCGCCGCCCCAAGAGGCCTCCTTGGTCGACGCCCCCCAAGAGGGCTCCTGGATCGCCGCGTCCCCCAAAAGGCCTCCTTGTTCACCGCCCCCCCAAGAGGCATCCTAGGTTTCCAGCCCCCAAGATGCCTCCTGGATCGCCGTCCCCCAAGAGGCCTCCTAGGTTGCCGCCCCCAAGAGGCCTCCTAGGTTTCCGCCCACCAAAGAGTCCTCCTGGGTCCGCCGCCCCCCCTAGAGTCCTCCTGGGTCTCCGCCGCCCAAGAGTCCTCCTAGGCCACCGCCCCCCTAAGAGGCCTCCTGGGTTGCCGCCCCCAAGAGGCCTCCTGGGTCGCCGCCCCCAAGAGTCCACCTAGGCCGCCGCCCCCCAAGAGTCCTCCTAGGCTGCCGCCCCTAAGAGGACTCCTGGGTCGCCGCCCCCAAGAGGCCTCCTTGGTCGCCGCCCCCCCAAGGGCCTCCTGGATCGCCGTCCCCCAAGAGGCCTCCTGGTTCGCCGCCCCCCAAGAGGCATCCTAGGTTTCCACCCCCCAAGATGCCTCCTGGATCGCCGTCCCCCAAGAGGCCTCCTAGGTTGCCGCCCCAAGAGGCCTCCTAGGTTTCCGCCCCCCAAGAGGCCTCCTGGGTCGCCGCCCCCAAGAGGCCTCCTGGGTCGCAGCCCCCCTAGAGTCCTCCTAGGCTGCCGCCCCCCTAAGAGTCCTCTAGGCCACCGCCCCCCTAAGAGGACTCCTGGGTCTCCGCCGCCAAGAGTCCTCCTAGGCCGCCGCCCCCTAAGAGGCCTCCTGGGTCGCCGCCCCCAAGAGGCCTCCTTGGTCGCCGCCCCCCAAGAGGCCTCCTGGTTCGCCGCCCCCAAGAGTCCTCCTAGGCCGCCGCCCCCCAAGAGTCCTCCTAGGCTGCCGCCCCCTAAGAGGACTCCTGGGTCGCCGCCCCCACAGAGGCCTCCTTGGTCGCCGCCCCCCAAGAGGCCTCCTGGATCGCCATCCCCCAAGTGGCCTCCTGGTTTGCCTACCCCCAAGAGGCATCCTAGGTTTCCGCCCCCCCCCAAGAAGCCTCCTGGATCACCGTCCCCCAAGAGGCCTCCTAGGTTGCCGCCCCCAAGAGGCCTCCTTGGTCGCCGCCCCCCAAGAGGCCTCCTGGATCGCCGTCCCCCAAGAGGCCTCCTGGGTCTCCGCCGCCAAGAGTCCTCCTAGGCTGCCGCCCCCCAAGAGGCCTCCTGGGTGTCCGCCCCCCCAAGAGGTCTCCTAGGTTGCCGCCCCCCAAGAGGCCTCCTGGGTCGCCGCCCCCCAAGAGTCCTCCTGGGTCTCCACCGCCAAGAGTCCTCCTAGGCCGCCGCCCCCCAAGAGGCCTCCTGGGTGTCTGCCCCCCCATGAGGCCTCCTAGGTTGCCGCCCCCCAAGAGGCCTCCTGGTTCGCCGCCCCCAAGAGTCCTCCTAGGCCGCCGCCTCCCAAGAGTCCTCCTAGGCCGCCGCCCCCTAAGAGGCCTCCTGGGTCGCCGCCCGCCCAAGAGGTCTCCTGGGTCGCCGCCCCCAAGAGTCCTCCTAGGCCGCCGCCCCCCCAAGAGTCCTCCTAGGCTGCCGCCCCCTAAGAGGACTCCTGGGTCGCCGCCCCCAAGAGGCCTCCTTGGTCGCCGCCGCCCCCAAGAGGCCTCCTGGATCGCCGTCCCCCAAGAGGCCTCCTGGTTCGCCGCCCCCCAAGAGGCATCCTAGGTTTCCACCCCCCAAGATGCCTCCTGGATCGCCGTCCCCCCAAGAGGCCTCCTAGGTTGCCGCCCCCAAGAGGCCTCCTAGGTTTCCGCCCCCCAAGAGGCCTCCTGGGTCGCCGCCCCCAAGAGGCCTCCTGGGTCGCAGCCCCCCTAGAGTCCTCCTAGGCCGCCCCCCCCTAAGAGGACTCCTGGGTCTCCGCCGCCAAGAGTCCTCCTAGGCCGCCGCCCCCTAAGAGGCCTCCTGGGTCACCACCCCCAAGAGTCCTCCTAGGCCGCCGCCCCCCAAGAGTCCTCCTAGGCCGCCGCCCCCTAAGAGGACTCCTGGGTCGCCGCCCCCAAGAGGCCTCCTGGGTCGCCGCCCCCAAGAGGCCTCCTTGGTCGCCGCCCCCCAAGAGGCCTCCTGGATCGCCGTCCCCCAAGAGGCCTCCTGGGTCTCCGCCGCCAAGAGTCCTCCTAGGCCGCCGCCCCCCAAGAGGCCTCCTGAGTGTCCGCCCCCCCAAGAGGTCTCCTAGGTTGCCGCCCCCCAAGAGGCCTCCTGGGTCGCCGCCCCCCAAGAGTCCTCCTGGGTCTCCACCGCCAAGAGTCCTCCTAGGCCGCCGCCCCCCAAGAGGCCTCCTGGGTGTCTGCCCCCCCAAGAGGCCTCCTAGGTTGCCGCCCCCCAAGAGGCCTCTTGGTTCGCCGCCCCCAAGAGTCCTCCTAGGCCGCCGCCTCCCAAGAGTCCTCCTAGGCCGCCGCCCCCTAAGAGGACTCCTGGGTCGCCCCGCCGCCAAGAGTCCTCCTAGGCCGCCGCCCCCTAAGAGGCCTCCTGGGTCGCCGCCCCCCAAGAGGCCTCCTGGGTCGCCGCCCCCAAGAGTCCTCCTAGGCCGCCGCCCCCCAAGAGTCCTCCTAGGCTGCCGCCCCCTAAGAGGACTCCTGGGTCGCCGCCCCCAAGAGGCCTCCTTGGTCGCCGCCCCCCAAGAGGCCTCCTGGATCGCCGTCCCCCAAGAGGCCTCCTGGTTCGCCGCCCCCCAAGAGGCATCCTAGGTTTCCACCCCCCCAAGATGCCTCCTGGATCGCCGTCCCCCAAGAGGCCTCCTAGGTTGCCGCCCCCAAGAGGCCTCCTAGGTTTCCGCCCCCCAAGAGGCCTCCTGGGTCGCCGCCCCCAAGAGGCCTCCTGGGTCGCAGCCCCCCTAGAGTCCTCCTAGGCCGCCGCCCCCTAAGAGTCCTCCTAGGCCACCGCCCCCTAAGAGGACTCCTGGGTCTCCGCCGCCAAGAGTCCTCCTAGGCCGCCGCCCCCTAAGAGGCCTCCTGGGTCGCCGCCCCCCAAGAGTCCTCCTAGGCCGCCGCCCCCCAAGAGTCCTCCTAGGCCGCCACCCCTAAGAGGACTCCTGGGTCGCCGCCCCAAGAGGCCTCCTTGGTCGACGCCCCCCAAGAGGGCTCCTGGATCGCCGTCCCCCAAAAGGCCTCCTTGTTCACCGCCCCCCAAGAGGCATCCTAGGTTTCCGCCCCCCAAGATGCCTCCTGGATCGCCGTCCCCCAAGAGGCCTCCTAGGTTGCCGCCCCCAAGAGGCCTCCTAGGTTTCCGCCCACCAAGAGTCCTCCTGGGTCGCCGCCCCCCTAGAGTCCTCCTGGGTCTCCGCCGCCAAGAGTCCTCCTAGGCCACCGCCCCCTAAGAGGCCTCCTGGGTTGCCGCCCCCAAGAGGCCTCCTGGGTCGCCGCCCCCAAGAGTCCACCTAGGCCGCCGCCCCCCAAGAGTCCTCCTAGGCTGCCGCCCCCTAAGAGGACTCCTGGGTCGCCGCCCCCAAGAGGCCTCCTTGGTCGCCGCCCCCCAAGGGCCTCCTGGATCGCCGTCCCCCAAGAGGCCTCCTGGTTCGCCGCCCCCCAAGAGGCATCCTAGGTTTCCACCCCCCAAGATGCCTCCTGGATCGCCGTCCCCCAAGAGGCCTCCTAGGTTGCCGCCCCCAAGAGGCCTCCTAGGTTTCCGCCCCCCAAGAGGCCTCCTGGGTCGCCGCCCCCAAGAGGCCTCCTGGGTCGCAGCCCCCCTAGAGTCCTCCTAGGCTGCCGCCCCCTAAGAGTCCTCTAGGCCACCGCCCCCCTAAGAGGACTCCTGGGTCTCCGCCGCCAAGAGTCCTCCTAGGCCGCCGCCCCCTAAGAGGCCTCCTGGGTCGCCGCCCCCAAGAGGCCTCCTTGGTCGCCGCCCCCCAAGAGGCCTCCTGGTTCGCCGCCCCCAAGAGTCCTCCTAGGCCGCCGCCCCCCAAGAGTCCTCCTAGGCTGCCGCCCCCTAAGAGGACTCCTGGGTCGCCGCCCCCAAGAGGCCTCCTTGGTCGCCGCCCCCCAAGAGGCCTCCTGGATCGCCATCCCCCAAGTGGCCTCCTGGTTTGCCTACCCCCAAGAGGCATCCTAGGTTTCCGCCCCCCCCAAGAAGCCTCCTGGATCACCGTCCCCCAAGAGGCCTCCTAGGTTGCCGCCCCCAAGAGGCCTCCTTGGTCACCGCCCCCCAAGAGGCCTCCTGGATCGCCGTCCCCCAAGAGGCCTCCTGGGTCTCCGCCCCCAAGAGTCCTCCTAGGCCGCCGCCCCCCAAGAGTCCTCCTAGGCCGCCGCCCCCCAAAAGTCCTCCTAGGCCGCCGCCCCCTAGGAGGACTCCTGGGTCGCCGCCCCCAAGAGGCCTCCTTGGTCGCCGCCCCCCAAGAGGCCTCCTGGATCGCCGTCCCCCAAGAGGCCTCCTGGTTCGCCGCCCCCAAGAGTCCTCCTAGGCCGCCGCCCCCCAAGAGTCCTCCTAGGCTGCCGCCCCCTAAGAGGACTCCTGGGTCGCCGCCCCCCAAGAGTCCTCCTGGATCACCGTCCCCCAAGAGGCCTCCTTGGTTGCCGCCCCCAAGAGGCCTCCTAGGTTGCCGCCCCCCAAGAGGCCTCCTGGATCGCTGTCCCCCAAGAGGCCTCCTGGGTCTCCGCCGCCAAGAGTCCTCCTAGGCCGCCGCCCCCCAAGAGGCCTCCTGGGTGTCCGCCCCCCCAAGAGGTCTCCTAGGTTGCCGCCCCCCAAGAGGCCTCCTGGGTTGCCGCCCCCCAAGAGTCCTCCTGGGTCTCCACCGCCAAGAGTCCTCCTAGGCCGCCGCCCCCCAAGAGGCCACCTGGGTGTCTGCCCCCCCAAGAGTCCTTCTAGGTTGCCGCCCCCCAAGAGGCCTCCTGGTTCGCCGCCCCCAAGAGTCCTCCTAGGCCGCCGCCCCCCAAGAGGCCTCCTGGTTGCCCCCCCCCCCTAGAGGCATCCTAGGTTTCCGCCCCCCAAGAGGCCTCCTGGATCGCTGTCCCCCAAGAGGCCTCCTAGGTTGCCGCCCCCAAGAGGCCTCCTAGGTTTCCGCCCCCCAAGAGGCCTCCTGGGTCGCCACCCCCCAAAAGGCCTCCTGGGTCGCTGCCCCCCTAGAGTCCTCCTAGGCCGCCGCCCCCCAAGAGGCCTCCTTGGTCGCCGCCCCTCTAGAGTCCTCCTGGGTCGCTGCTCCCCAAGAGGACTCCTGGGTCGCCGCCCCCCAAGAGGCCTCCTAGGTCGCCACCCCCCCAAGAGGCCTCCTGGGTCGCCGCCCACCAAGAGTCCTCCTGGGTCTCCGCCGCCAAGAGTCCTCCTGTGCCATCACCCCCAAGAGTCCTCCTAGGACGCCGCCCCCTAAGAGGCCTCATTGGTCGCCGCCCCCAAGAGGCCTCCTTGGTCGCTGCTCCCCAAGAGGACTCCTGGGTCGCCGCCCCCCAAGAGGCCTCCTGGGTGTCTGCCCCCCAAGAGGCCTCCTAGGTTGCCGCCCCCCAAAAGGCCTCCTGGTTCGCCGCCCCCCAAGAGTTCTCCTGGGTCGCCGCCCTCCAAGAGTCCTCCTGGGTCGCTGCCCCCCAAGAGGCCTCCTGGATCGCCGTCCCCCAAGAGGCCTCCTGGTTCGCCGCCCCCCAAGAGGCATCCTAGGTTTCCACCCCCCAAGATGCCTCCTGGATCGCCGTCCCCCAAGAGGCCTCCTAGGTTGCCGCCCCCAAGAGGCCTCCTAGGTTTCCGCCCCCCAAGAGGCCTCCTGGGTCGCCGCCCCCAAGAGGCCTCCTGGGTCGCAGCCCCCCTAGAGTCCTCCTAGGCCGCCGCCCCCTAAGAGTCCTCCTAGGCCACCGCCCCCCTAAGAGGACTCCTGGGTCTCCGCCGCCAAGAGTCCTCCTAGGCCACCGCCCCCTAAGAGGCCTCCTGGGTCGCCGCCCCGAAGAGTCCTCCTGGGCCGCCGCCCCCCAAGAGTCCTCCTAGGCCGCCGCCCCCTAAGAGGACTCCTGGGTCGCCGCCCCCAAGAGGCCTCCTTGGTCGCCGCCCCCCAAGAGGCCTCCTGGATCGCCGTCCCCCAAGAGGCCTCCTGGTTCGCCGCCCCCAAGAGTCCTCCTAGGCCGCCGCCCCCCAAGTGTCCTCCTAGGCTGCCGCCCCCTAAGAGGACTCCTGGGTCGCCGCCCCCAAGAGGCCTCCTTGGTCGCCGCCCCCCAAAAGGCTTCCTGGATCGCCATCCCCCAAGTGGCCTCCTGGTTTGCCTACCCCCAAGAGGCATCCTAGGTTTCCGCCCCCCCCAAGAAGCCTCCTGGATCACCGTCCCCCAAGAGGCCTCCTAGGTTGCCGCCCCCAAGAGGCCTCCTTGGTCGCCGCCCCCCAAGAGGCCTCCTGGATCGCCGTCCCCCAAGAGGCCTCCTGGGTCTCCGCCGCCAAGAGTCCTCCTAGGCCGCCGCCCCCAAGAGGTCTCCTGGGTGTCCCGCCCCCCCAAAAGGTCTCCTAGGTTGCCGCCCCCAAAGAGGCCTCCTGGGTCGCCGCCCCCCAAGAGTCCTCCTGGGTCTCCACCGCCAAGAGTCCTCCTAGGCCGCCGCCCCCCAAGAGGCCTCCTGGGTGTCTGCCCCCCCAAGAGGCCTCCTAGGTTGCCGCCCCCCAAGAGGCCTCCTGGTTCGCCGCCCCCAAGAGTCCTCCTAGGCCGCCGCCTCCCAAGAGTCCTCCTAGGCCGCCGCCCCCTAAGAGGACTCCTGGGTCGCCGCCGCCAAGAGTCCTCCTAGGCCGCCGCCCCCTAAGAGGCCTCCTGGGTCGCCGCCCCCAAGAGGCCTCCTGGGTCGCCGCCCCCAAGAGTCCTCCTAGGCCGCCGCCCCCCAAGAGTCCTCCTAGGCTGCCGCCCCCTAAGAGGACTCCTGGGTCGCCGCCCCCAAGAGGCCTCCTTGGTCGCCGCCCCCCAAGAGGCCTCCTGGATCGCCGTCCCCCAAGAGGCCTCCTGGTTCGTCGCCCCCCAAGAGGAATCCTAGGTTTCCACCCCCCAAGATGCCTCCTGGATCGCCGTCCCCCAAGAGGCCTCCTAGGTTGCCGCCCCCAAGAGGCCTCCTAGGTTTCCGCCCCCCAAGAGGCCTCCTGGGTCGCCGCCCCCAAGAGGCCTCCTGGGTCGCAGCCCCCCTAGAGTCCTCCTAGGCCGCCGCCCCCTAAGAGTCCTCCTAGGCCACCGCCCCCTAAGAGGACTCCTGGGTCTCCGCCGCCAAGAGTCCTCCTAGGCCGCCGCCCCCTAAGAGGCCTCCTGGGTCGCCGCCCCCAAGAGTCCTCCTAGGCCGCCGCCCCCCAAAAGTCCTCCTAGGCCGCCGCCCCCTAAGAGGACTCCTGGGTCGCCGCCCCCAAGAGGCCTCCTTGGTCGCCGCCCCCCAAGAGGCCTCCTGGATCGCCGTCCCCCAAGAGGCCTCCTGGTTCGCCGCCCCCAAGAGTCCTCCTAGGCCGCCGCCCCCTAAGAGTCCTCCTAGGCCACCGCCCCCTAAGAGGACTCCTGGGTCTCCGCCGCCAAGAGTCCTCCTAGGCCGCCGCCCCCTAAGAGGCCTCCTGGGTCGCCGCCCCCAAGAGTCCTCCTAGGCCGCCGCCCCCCAAGAGTCCTCCTAGGTCGCCGCCCCCTAAGAGGACTCCTGGGTCGCCGCCCCCAAGAGGCCTCCTTGGTCGCCGCCCCCCAAGAGGCCTCCTGGATCGCCGTCCCCCAAGAGGCCTCCTGGTTCGCCGCCCCCAAGAGTCCTCCTAGGCCGCCGCCCCCCAAGAGTCCTCCTAGGCTGCCGCCCCCTAAGAGGACTCCTGGGTCGCCGCCCCCCAAGAGTCCTCCTGGATCACCGTCCCCCAAGAGGCCTCCTAGGTTGCCGCCCCCAAGAGGCCTCCTAGGTTGCCGCCCCCCAAGAGGCCTCCTGGATCGCTGTCCCCCAAGAGGCCTCCTGGGTCTCCGCCGCCAAGAGTCCTCCTAGGCCGCCACCCCCCAAGAGGCCTCCTGGGTGTCCGCCCCCCCAAGAGGTCTCCTAGGTTGCCGCCCCCCAAGAGGCCTCCTGGGTTGCCGCCCCCCAAGAGTCCTCCTGGGTCTCCACCGCCAAGAGTCCTCCTAGGCCGCCGCCCCCCAAGAGGCCTCCTGGGTGTCTGCCCCCCCAAGAGTCCTCTTAGTTTGCCGCCCCCCAAGAGGCCTCCTGGTTCGCCGCCCCCAAGAGTCCTCCTAGGCCGCCGCCCCCCAAGAGGCCTCCTGGTTGCCCCCCCCTAGAGGCATCCTAGGTTTCCCGCCCCCCAAGAGGCCTCCTGGATCGCCGTCCCCCAAGAGGCCTCCTAGGTTGCCGCCCCCAAGAGGCCTCCTAGGTTTCCGCCCCCCAAGAGGCCTCCTGGGTCGCCACCCCCCAAAAGGCCTCCTGGGTTGCTGCCCCCCTAGAGTCCTCCTAGGCCGCCGCCCCCCAAGAGGCCTCCTTGGTCGCCGCCCCTCTAGAGTCCTCCTGGGTCCCTGCTCCCCAAGAGGACTCCTGGGTCGCCGCCCCCCAAGAGGCCTCCTAGGTCGCCGCCCCCCAAGAGGCCTCCTGGGTCGCCGCCCACCAAGAGTCCTCCTGGGTCTCCGCCGCCAAGAGTCCTCCTGTGCCGTCACCCCCAAGAGTCCTCCTAGGACGCCGCCCCCTAAGAGGCCTCATTGGTCGCCGCCCCCAAGAGGCCTCCTGGGTCGCTGCTCCCCAAGAGGACTCCTTGGTCGCCGCCCCCCAAGAGGCCTCCTGGGTGTCTGCCCCCCAAGAGGCCTCCTAGGTTGCCGCCCCCCAAAAGGCCTCCTGGTTCGCCGCCCCCCAAGAGTTCTCCTGGGTCGCCGCCCTCCAAGAGTCCTCCTGGGTCGCCGCCCCCCAAGAGGCCTCTGGATCGCCGTCCCCCAAGAGGCCTCCTGGTTCGCCGGCCCCCAAGAGGCATCCTAGGTTTCCACCCCCCAAGATGCCTCCTGGATCGCCGTCCCCCAAGAGGCCTCCTAGGTTGCCGCCCCCAAGAGGCCTCCTAGGTTTCCGCCCCCCAAGAGGCCTCCTGGGTCGCCGCCCCCAAGAGGCCTCCTGGGTCGCAGCCCCCCTAGAGTCCTCCTAGGCCGCCGCCCCCTAAGAGTCCTCCTAGGCCACCGCCCCCCTAAGAGGACTCCTGGGTCTCCGCCGCCAAGAGTCCTCCTAGGCCGCCGCCCCCTAAGAGGCCTCCTGGGTCGCCGCCCCGAAGAGTCCTCCTGGGCCGCCGCCCCCCAAGAGTCCTCCTAGGCCGCCGCCCCCTAAGAGGACTCCTGGGTCGCCGCCCCCAAGAGGCCTCCTTGGTCGCCGTCCCCCAAGAGGCCTCCTGGATCGCCGTCCCCCAAGAGGCCTCCTGGTTCGCCGCCCCCAAGAGTCCTCCTAGGCCGCCGCCCCCCAAGTGTCCTCCTAGGCTGCCGCCCCCTAAGAGGACTCCTGGGTCGCCGCCCCCAAGAGGCCTCCTTGGTCGCCGCCCCCCAAGAGGCCTCCTGGATCGCCATCCCCCAAGTGGCCTCCTGGTTTGCCTACCCCCAAGAGGCATCCTAGGTTTCCGCCCCCCCCAAGAAGCCTCCTGGATCACCGTCCCCCAAGAGGCCTCCTAGGTTGCCGCCCCCAAGAGGCCTCCTTGGTCGCCGCCCCCCAAGAGGCCTCCTGGATCGCCGTCCCCCAAGAGGCCTCCTGGGTCTCCGCCGCCAAGAGTCCTCCTAGGCCGCCGCCCCCCAAGAGGCCTCCTGGGTGTCCGCACCCCCAAGAGGTCTCCTAGGTTGCCGCCCCCAAAGAGGCCTCCTGGGTCGCCGCCCCCCAAGAGTCCTCCTGGGTCTCCACCGCCAAGAGTCCTCCTAGGCCGCCGCCCCCCAAGAGGCCTCCTGGGTGTCTGCCCCCCCAAGAGGCCTCCTAGGTTGCCGCCCCCCAAGAGGCCTCCTGGTTCGCCGCCCCCAAGAGTCCTCCTAGGCCGCCGCCCCCCAAGAGTCCTCCTAGGCTGCCGCCCCCTAAGAGGACTCCTGGGTCGCCGCCCCCAAGAGGCCTCCTTGGTCGCCGCCCCCCAAGAGGCCTCCTGGATCGCCATCCCCCAAGTGGCCTCCTGGTTTGCCTACCCCCAAGAGGCATCCTAGGTTTCCGCCCCCCCCAAGAAGCCTCCTGGATCACCGTCCCCCAAGAGGCCTCCTAGGTTGCCGCCCCCAAGAGGCCTCCTTGGTCGCCGCCCCCCAAAAGGCCTCCTGGTTCGCCGCCCCCCAAGAGTTCTCCTGGGTCGCCGCCCTCCAAGAGTCCTCCTGGGTCGCCGCCCCCCAAGAGTCCTCCTGCGTCTCCACCGCCAAGAGTCCTCCTAGGCCGCCGCCCCCCAAGAGGCCTCCTGGGTGTCTGCCCCCCCAAGAGGCCTCCTAGGTTGCCGCCCCCCAAGAGGCCTCCTGGTTCGCCGCCCCCAAGAGTCCTCCTAGGCCGCCGCCTCCCAAGAGTCCTCCTAGGCCGCCGCCCCCTAAGAGGACTCCTGGGTCGCTGCCGCCAAGAGTCCTCCTAGGCCGCCGCCCCCTAAGAGGCCTCCTGGGTCGCCGCCCCCAAGAGGCCTCCTGGGTCGCCGCCCCCAAGAGTCCTCCTAGGCCGCCGCCCCCCAAGAGTCCTCCTAGGCCGCCGCTTCCTAAGAGGACTCCTGGGTCGTTGCCCCCAAGAGGTTTCCTTGGTCGCCGCCCCCCAAGAGGCCTCCTGGATCGCCGTCCCCCAAGAGGCCTCCTGGTTCGCCGCCCCCCAAGAGGCATCCTAGGTTTCCACCCCCCAAGATGCCTCCTGGATCGCCGTCCCCCAAGAGGCCTCCTAGGTTGCCGCCCCCAAGAGGCCTCCTAGGTTTCCGCCCCCCAAGAGGCCTCCTGGGTCGCCGCCCCCAAGAGGCCTCCTGGGTCGCAGCCCCCCTAGAGTCCTCCCAGGCCGCCGCCCCCTAAGAGTCCTCCTATGCCACCGCCCCCTAAGAGGACTCCTGGGTCTCCGCCGCCAAGAGTCCTCCTAGGCCGCCGCCCCCTAAGAGGCCTCCTGGGTCGCCGCCCCCAAGAGTCCTCCTGGGCCGCCGCCCCCCAAGAGTCCTCCTAGGCCGCCGCCCCCTAAGAGGACTCCTGGGTCGCCGCCCCCAAGAGGACTCCTTGGTCGCCGCCCCCCAAGAGGCCTCCTGGATCGCCGTCCCCCAAGAGGCCTCCTGGTTCGCCGCCCCCAAGAGTCCTCCTAGGCTGCCGCCCCCTAAGAGGACTCCTGGGTCGCCGCCCCCAAGAGGCCTCCTTGGTCGCAGCCCCCCAAGAGGCCTCCTGGATCGCCGTCCCCCAAGTGGCCTCCTGGTTCGCCTACCCCCAAGAGGCATCCTAGGTTTCCGCCCCCCCCCCCAAGAAGCCTCCTGGATCACCGTCCCCCTAGAGGCCTCCTAGGTTGCCGCCCCCAAGAGGCCTCCTAGGTTGCCGCCCCCCAAGAGGCCTCCTGGATCGCCGTCCCCCAAGAGGCCTCCTGGGTCTCCGCCGCCAAGAGTCCTCCTAGGCCGCCGCCCCCCAAGAGGCCTCCTGGGTGTCCTCCCCCCCAAGAGGTCTCCTAGGTTGCCGCCCCCCAAGAGGCCTCCTGGGTCGCCGCCCCCCAAGAGTCCTCCTGGGTCTCCACCGCCAAGAGTCCTCCTAGGCCGCCACCCCCAAGAGGCCTCCTGGGTGTCTGCCCCCCCAAGAGGCCTCCTAGGTTGCCGCCCCCCAAGAGGCCTCCTGGTTCGCCGCCCCCAAGAGTCCTCCTAGGCCGCCGCCTCCCAAGAGGCCTCCTGGTTGCCCCCCCCCCTAGAGGCATCCTAGGTTTCCGCCCCCCAAGAGGCCTCCTGGATCGCCGTCCCCCAAGAGGCCTCCTAGGTTGCCGCCCCCAAGAGGCCTCCTAGGTTTCCGCCCCCCAAGAGGCCTCCTGGGTCGCCACCCCCCAAAAGGCCTCCTGGGTCGCTGCCCCCCTAGAGTCCTCCTAGGCCGCCGCCCCCCAAGAGGCCTCCTTGGTCGCCGCCCCTCTAGAGTCCTCCTGGGTTGCTGCTCCCCAAGAGGACTCCTGGGTCGCCGCCCCCCAAGAGGCCTCCTAGGTCGCCGCCCCCCAAGAGGCCTCCTGGGTCGCCGCCCACCAAGAGTCCTCCTGGGTCTCCGCCGCCAAGAGTCCTCCTGTGCCGTCACCCCCAAGAGTCCTCCTAGGCCGCCGCCCCCTAATAGGCCTCATTGGTCGCCGCCCCCAAGAGGCCTCCTGGGTCGCTGCTCCCCAAGAGGACTCCTGGGTCGCCGCCCCCCAAGAGGCCTCCTGGGTGTCTGCCCCCCAAGAGGCCTCCTAGGGTGCCGCCCCCCAAGAGGCCTCCTGGTTCGCCGCCCCCCAAGAGTTCTCCTGGGTCGCCGCCCTCCAAGAGTCCTCCTGGGTCGCCGCCCCCCAAGAGGCCTCCTGGGTCGCCGCCCCCCAAGAGTCCTCCTAGGCTGCCGCCCCCCAAGAGGTCTCCTGGGTCACCACCCCACAGGAGTCCTCCTGGGTCCTCCTAGGCCGCCGCCCCCCAAGAGTCCTCCTAGGCCACTGCCACCTAAGAGGCCTCCTGGGTCGCCGCCCCGAAGAGGCCTCCTGGATCGCCGTCCCCCAAGAGGCCTCCTAGGTTGCCGCCAACAAGAGGCCTCCTAGGTTTCCGCCCCTCAAGAGGCCTCCTGGGTCGCCGCCCCCAAGAGGCCTCCTGGGTCACAGCCCCCTAGAGTCCTCCTAGGTTTCCGCCCCCCAAGAGGCCTCCTGGATCGCAGCCCCCCAAGAGTCCTCCTAGGCCACCGCCCCCTAAGAGGACTCCTGGGTCTCCGCCGCCAAGAGGACTCCTGGGTCTCCGCCGCCAAGAGTCCTCCTAGGCCGCCGCCCCCTAAGAGGCCTCCTGGGTCGCCGCCCCCAAGAGTCCTCCTAGGCCGCCGCCCCCCAAGAGTCCTCCTAGGCCACCGCCCCCTAAGAGGCCTCCTGGTTCGCCGCCCCCCAAGAGGCATCCTAGGTTTCCACCCCCCAAGATGCCTCCTGGATCGCCGTCCCCCAAGAGGCCTCCTAGGTTGCCGCCCCCCAAGAGTCCTCCTAGGCCGCCGCCCCCTAAGAGGACTCCTAGGTCGCCGCCCCCAAGAGGCCTCCTTGGTCGCCGCCCCCCAAGAGGCCTCCTGGATCGCCGTCCCCCAAGAGGCCTCCTAGGTTGCCGCCCCCAAGAGTCCTCCTAGGTTTCCGCCCCCCAAGAGGCCTCCTGGGTCGCCGCCCCCAAGAGGTCTCCTGGGTCGCAGCCCCCCTAGAGTCCTCCTAGGCCGCCGCCCCCTAAGAGTCCTCCTAGGCCACCGCCCCCCTAAGAGGACTCCTGGGTCTCCGCCGCCAAGAGTCCTCCTAGGCCGCCGCCCCCTAAGAGGCCTCCTGGGTCGCCGCCCCCAAGAGTCCTGCTGGGCCGCCGCCCCCCAAGAGTCCTCCTAGGCCGCCGCCCCCTAAGAGGACTCCTGGGTCGCCGCCCCCAAGACGACTCCTGGGTCGCCGCCCCCAAGAGGTTTCCTTGGTCGCCGCACCCCAAGAGGCCTCCTGGATCGCCGTCCCCCAAGAGGCCTCCTGGTTCGCCGCCCCCCAAGAGGCATCCTAGGTTTCCACCCCCCAAGATGCCTCCTGGATCGCCGTCCCCCAAGAGGCCTCCTAGGTTGCCGCCCCCAAGAGGCCTCCTAGGTTTCCGCCCCCCAAGAGGCCTCCTGGGTCGCCGCCCCCAAGAGGCCTCCTGGGTCGCAGCCCCCCTAGAGTCCTCCCAGGCCGCCGCCCCCTAAGAGTCCTCCTAGGCCACCGCTCCCTAAGAGGACTCCTGGGTCTCCGCCGCCAAGAGTCCTCCTAGGCCGCCGCCCCCTAAGAGGCCTCCTGGGTCGCCGCCCCCAAGAGTCCTCCTAGGCCGCCGCCCCCCAAGAGTCCTCCTAGGCCGCCGTCCCCTAAGAGGACTCCTGGGTCGCCGCCCCCAAGAGGCCTCCTAGGCCGCCGCCCCCCAAGAGACCTCCTAGGCTGCCGCCCCCTAAGAGGACTCCTGGGTCGCCGCCCCCAAGAGGCCTCCTTGGTCGCAGCCCCCCAAGAGGCCTCCTGGTTCGCCTACCCCCAAGAGGCATCCTAGGTTTCCGCCCCCCCCCCAAGAAGCCTCCTGGATCACCGTCCCCCTAGAGGCCTCCTAGGTTGCCGCCCCCAAGAGGCCTCCTAGGTTGCCGCCCCCCAAGAGGCCTCCTGGATCGCCGGCCCCCAAGAGGCATCCTAGGTTCCCGCCCCCCAAGAAGCCTCCTGGATCACCGTCCCCCAAGAGGCCTCCTAGGTTGCCGCCCCCCAAGAGGCCTCCTGGTTCGCCGTCCCCCAAGAGGCCTCTTGGGTCGCCGCCCCCAAGAGTCCTCCTGGGTCCCCTCCCCCAAGAGTCCTCCTGGGTCTCCGCCGCCAAGAGTCCTCCTGGGCCTCCGCCCCCCAAGAGGCCTCCTGGGTGTCTGCCCCCCCAAGAGGTCTCCTAGGTTGCCGCCCCCCAAGAGGCCTCCTGGGTCTCCACCGCCAAGAGTCCTCCTAGGCCGCCGCCCCCAAAGAAGCCTCCTGGGTGTCTGCCCCCCAAGAGGCCTCCTAGGTTGCCGCCCCCCAAGAGGCCTCCTGGGTCGCCGCCCCCCCAAGAGTCCTCCTGGGTCTCCGCCGCCAAGAGTCCTCCTGTGCCGTGGCCCCCCAAGAGTCCTCCTAGGCCGCCGCCCCCTAAGAGGCCTCCTGGGTCACCGCCCCCAAGAGGCCTCCTGGGTCGCTGCTCCCCAAGAGGACTCCTGGGTCGCCGCCCCCCAAGAGGCCTCCTGGGTGTCTGCCCCCCAAGAGGCCTCCTAGGTTGCCGCCCCCCAAGAGGCCTTCTGGGTCGCCGCCCCCCAAGAGTCCTCCTGGGTCTCCACCGCCAAGAGTCCCCCTGTGCCATCTCCCCCCAAGAGTCCTCCTAGGCCGCCGCCCCCTACAAGGCCTCCTGGGTTGCCGCCCCCAAGAGGCCTCCTTGGTCGCTGCTCCCCAAGAGGCCTCCTGGGTCGCCGCCCCCCAAGAGGCCTCCTGGGTGTCTGCCCCCCAAGAGGCCTCCTAGGTCGCCGCCCCCCAAGAGGCCTCCTGGGTCGCCGCCCCCCATGAGTCCTCCTGGGTCTCCGCCGCCAAGAGTCCTCCTGTGCCGTCGCCCCCCAAGAGTCCTCCTAGGCCGCCGCCCCCTAAGAGGCCTCATTGGTCGCCGCCCCCAAGAGGCCTCCTGGGTCGCTGCTCCCCAAGAGGACTCCTGGGTCGCCGCCCCCCAAGAGGCCTCCTGGGTCACCTCCCCCCAGGAGTCCTCCTGGGTCCTCCTAGGCCGACGCCCCCCAAGAGTCCTCCTAGGCCGCTGCCACCTAAGAGGCCTCCTGGGTCGCCGCCCCCAAGAGGCCTCCTGGGTCGCCGCCCCCCAAGAGGCCTCCTGGATCGCCGTCCCCCAAGAGGCCTCCTGGATCGCCGTCCCCCAAGAGGCCTCCTAGGTTGCCGCCCCTCAAGAGGCCTCCTGGGTCGCCGCCCCCAAGAGGCCTCCTGGGTCACAGCCCCCCTAGAGTCCTCCTAGGTTTCCGCCCCCCAAGAGGCCTCTTGGGTCGTCTCCCCCAAGAGGCCTCCTGGGTCGCAGCCCCCCAAGAGTCCTCCTAGGCCACCACCCCTAAGAGGACTCCTGGGTCTCCGCCGCCAAGAGTCCTCCTAGGCCCCCGCCCCCTAAGAGGCCTCCTGGGTCGCCGCCCCCCAAGAGTCCTCCTAGGCCGCCGCCCCCCAAGAGTCCTCCTAGGCCGCCACCCCTAAGAGGACTCCTGGGTCGCCGCCCCAAGAGGCTACCTTGGTCGACGCCCCCCAAGAGGGCTCCTGGATCGCCGTCCCCCAAAAGGCCTCCTTGTTCACCGCCCCCCAAGAGGCATCCTAGGTTTCCGCCCCCCAAGATGCCTTCTGGATCGCCGTCCCCCAAGAGGCCTCCTAGGTTGCCGCCCCCAAGAGGCCTCCTAGGTTTCCGCCCACCAAGAGTCCTCCTGGGTCGCCGCCCCCCTAGAGTCCTCCTAGGCCGCCGGCCCCCAAGAGTCCTCCTAGGCCACCGCCCCCTAAGAGGACTCCTGGGTCTCCGCCGCCAAGAGTCCTCCTAGGCCGCCGCCCCCTAAGAGGCCTCCTGGGTTGCCGCCCCCAAGAGGCCTCCTGGGTCGCCGCCCCCAAGAGTCCACCTAGGCCGCCGCCCCCCAAGAGTCCTCCTAGGCTGCCGCCCCCTAAGAGGACTCCTGGGTCGCCGCCCCCAAGAGGCCTCCTTGGTCGCCGCCCCCCAAGAGGCCTCCTGGATCGCCGTCCCCCAAGAGGCCTCCTGGTTCGCCGCCCCCCAAGAGGCATCCTAGGTTTCCACCCCCCAAGATGCCTCCTGGATCGCCGTCCCCCAAGAGGCCTCCTAGGTTGCCGCCCCCAAGAGGCCTCCTAGGTTTCCGCCCCCCAAGAGGCCTCCTGGGTCGCCGCCCCCAAGAGGCCTCCTGGGTCGCAGCCCCCCTAGAGTCCTCCTAGGCTGCCGCCCCCTAAGAGTCCTCTAGGCCACCGCCCCCCTAAGAGGACTCCTGGGTCTCCGCCGCCAAGAGTCCTCCTAGGCCGCCGCCCCCTAAGAGGCCTCCTGGGTCGCCGCCCCCAAGAGGCCTCCTTGGTCGCCGCCCCCCAAGAGGCCTCCTGGTTCGCCGCCCCCAAGAGTCCTCCTAGGCCGCCGCCCCCCAAGAGTCCTCCTAGGCTGCCGCCCCCTAAGAGGACTCCTGGGTCGCCGCCCCCAAGAGGCCTCCTTGGTCGCCGCCCCCCAAGAGGCCTCCTGGATCGCCATCCCCCAAGTGGCCTCCTGGTTTGCCTACCCCCAAGAGGCATCCTAGGTTTCCGCCCCCCCCAAGAAGCCTCCTGGATCACCGTCCCCCAAGAGGCCTCCTAGGTTGCCGCCCCCAAGAGGCCTCCTTGGTCGCCGCCCCCCAAGAGGCCTCCTGGATCGCCGTCCCCCAAGAGGCCTCCTGGGTCTCCGCCGCCAAGAGTCCTCCTAGGCTGCCGCCCCCCAAGAGGCCTCCTGGGTGTCCGCCCCCCCAAGAGGTCTCCTAGGTTGCCGCCCCCCAAGAGGCCTCCTGGGTCGCCGCACCCCAAGAGTCCTCCTGGGTCTCCACCGCCAAGAGTCCTCCTAGGCCGCCGCCCCCCAAGAGGCCTCCTGGGTGTCTGCCCCCCCATGAGGCCTCCTAGGTTGCCGCCCCCCAAGAGGCCTCCTGGTTCGCCGCCCCCAAGAGTCCTCCTAGGCCGCCGCCTCCCAAGAGTCCTCCTAGGCCGCCGCCCCCTAAGAGGCCTCCTGGGTCGCCGCCCCCAAGAGGTCTCCTGGGTCGCCGCCCCCAAGAGTCCTCCTAGGCCGCCGCCCCCCAAGAGTCCTCCTAGGCTGCCGCCCCCTAAGAGGACTCCTGGGTCGCCGCCCCCAAGAGGCCTCCTTGGTCGCCGCCCCCCAAGAGGCCTCCTGGATCGCCGTCCCCCAAGAGGCCTCCTGGTTCGCCGCCCCCCAAGAGGCATCCTAGGTTTCCACCCCCCAAGATGCCTCCTGGATCGCCGTCCCCCAAGAGGCCTCCTAGGTTGCCGCCCCCAAGAGGCCTCCTAGGTTTCCGCCCCCCAAGAGGCCTCCTGGGTCGCCGCCCCCAAGAGGCCTCCTGGGTCGCAGCCCCCCTAGAGTCCTCCTAGGCCGCCGCCCCCTAAGAGTCCTCCTAGGCCACCGCCCCCTAAGAGGACTCCTGGGTCTCCGCCGCCAAGAGTCCTCCTAGGCCGCCGCCCCCTAAGAGGCCTCCTGGGTCACCACCCCCAAGAGTCCTCCTAGGCCGCCGCCCCCCAAGAGTCCTCCTAGGCCGCCGCCCCCTAAGAGGACTCCTGGGTCGCCGCCCCCAAGAGGCCTCCTGGGTCGCCGCCCCCAAGAGGCCTCCTTGGTCGCCGCCCCCCAAGAGGCCTCCTGGATCGCCGTCCCCCAAGAGGCCTCCTGGGTCTCCGCCGCCAAGAGTCCTCCTAGGCCGCCGCCCCCCAAGAGGCCTCCTGGGTGTCCGCCCCCCCAAGAGGTCTCCTAGGTTGCCGCCCCCCAAGAGGCCTCCTGGGTCGCCGCCCCCCAAGAGTCCTCCTGGGTCTCCACCGCCAAGAGTCCTCCTAGGCCGCCGCCCCCCAAGAGGCCTCCTGGGTGTCTGCCCCCCGAAGAGGCCTCCTAGGTTGCCGCCCCCCAAGAGGCCTCTTGGTTCGCCGCCCCCAAGAGTCCTCCTAGGCCGCCGCCTCCCAAGAGTCCTCCTAGGCCGCCGCCCCCTAAGAGGACTCCTGGGTCGCCGCCGCCAAGAGTCCTCCTAGGCCGCCG
Source organism: Hyla sarda (assembly GCF_029499605.1). Classification (NCBI taxonomy): domain Eukaryota; kingdom Metazoa; phylum Chordata; class Amphibia; order Anura; family Hylidae; genus Hyla; species Hyla sarda. The sequence goes on along the minus strand of NW_026607884.1, from coordinate 7,751 downwards.
CCCCCTAAGAGGCCTCCTGGGTCGCCGCCCCCAAGAGGCCTCCTGGGTCGCCGCCCCCAAGAGTCCTCCTAGGCCGCCGCCCCCCAAGAGTCCTCCTAGGCTGCCGCCCCCTAAGAGGACTCCTGGGTCGCCGCCCCCAAGAGGCCTCCTTGGTCGCCGCCCCCCAAGAGGCCTCCTGGATCGCCGTCCCCCAAGAGGCCTCCTGGTTCGCCGCCCCCCAAGAGGCATCCTAGGTTTCCACCCCCCAAGATGCCTCCTGGATCGCCGTCCCCCAAGAGGCCTCCTAGGTTGCCGCCCCCAAGAGGCCTCCTAGGTTTCCGCCCCCCAAGAGGCCTCCTGGGTCGCCGCCCCCAAGAGGCCTCCTGGGTCGCAGCCCCCCTAGAGTCCTCCTAGGCCGCCGCCCCCTAAGAGTCCTCCTAGGCCACCGCCCCCTAAGAGGACTCCTGGGTCTCCGCCGCCAAGAGTCCTCCTAGGCCGCCGCCCCCTAAGAGGCCTCCTGGGTCGCCGCCCCCAAGAGTCCTCCTAGGCCGCCGCCCCCCAAGAGTCCTCCTAGGCCGCCGCCCCCTAAGAGGACTCCTGGGTCGCCGCCCCCAAGAGGCCTCCTTGGTCGCCGCCCCCCAAGAGGCCTCCTGGATCGCCGTCCCCCAAGAGGCCTCCTGGTTCGCCGCCCCCAAGAGTCCTCCTAGGCCGCCGCCCCCCAAGAGTCCTCCTAGGCCGCCGCCCCCCAAGAGTCCTCCTAGGCCGCCGCCCCCTAGGAGGACTCCTGGGTCGCCGCCCCCAAGAGGCCTCCTTGGTCGCCGCCCCCCAAGAGGCCTCCTGGATCGCCGTCCCCCAAGAGGCCTCCTGGTTCGCCGCCCCCAAGAGTCCTCCTAGGCCGCCGCCCCCCAAGAGTCCTCCTAGGCTGCCGCCCCCTAAGAGGACTCCTGGGTCGCCGCCCCCCAAGAGTCCTCCTGGATCACCGTCCCCCAAGAGGCCTCCTTGGTTGCTGCCCCCAAGAGGCCTCCTAGGTTGCCGCCCCCCAAGAGGCCTCCTGGATCGCTGTCCCCCAAGAGGCCTCCTGGGTCTCCGCCGCCAAGAGTCCTCCTAGGCCGCCGCCCCCCAAGAGGCCTCCTGGGTGTCCGCCCCCCCAAGAGGTCTCCTAGGTTGCCGCCCCCCAAGAGGCCTCCTGGGTTGCCGCCCCCCAAGAGTCCTCCTGGGTCTCCACCGCCAAGAGTCCTCCTAGGCCGCCGCCCCCCAAGAGGCCACCTGGGTGTCTGCCCCCCCAAGAGTCCTTCTAGGTTGCCGCCCCCCAAGAGGCCTCCTGGTTCGCCGCCCCCAAGAGTCCTCCTAGGCCGCCGCCCCCCAAGAGGCCTCCTGGTTGCCCCCCCCCCTAGAGGCATCCTAGGTTTCCGCCCCCCAAGAGGCCTCCTGGATCGCTGTCCCCCAAGAGGCCTCCTAGGTTGCCGCCCCCAAGAGGCCTCCTAGGTTTCCGCCCCCCAAGAGGCCTCCTGGGTCGCCACCCCCCCAAAAGGCCTCCTGGGTCGCTGCCCCCCTAGAGTCCTCCTAGGCCGCCGCCCCCCAAGAGGCCTCCTTGGTCGCCGCCCCTCTAGAGTCCTCCTGGGTCGCTGCTCCCCAAGAGGACTCCTGGGTCGCCGCCCCCCAAGAGGCCTCCTAGGTCGCCACCCCCCAAGAGGCCTCCTGGGTCGCCGCCCACCAAGAGTCCTCCTGGGTCTCCGCCGCCAAGAGTCCTCCTGTGCCATCACCCCCAAGAGTCCTCCTAGGACGCCGCCCCCTAAGAGGCCTCATTGGTCGCCGCCCCCAAGAGGCCTCCTTGGTCGCTGCTCCCCAAGAGGACTCCTGGGTCGCCGCCCCCCAAGAGGCCTCCTGGGTGTCTGCCCCCCAAGAGGCCTCCTAGGTTGCCGCCCCCCAAAAGGCCTCCTGGTTCGCCGCCCCCCAAGAGTTCTCCTGGGTCGCCGCCCTCCAAGAGTCCTCCTGGGTCGCTGCCCCCCAAGAGGCCTCCTGGATCGCCGTCCCCCAAGAGGCCTCCTGGTTCGCCGCCCCCCAAGAGGCATCCTAGGTTTCCACCCCCCAAGATGCCTCCTGGATCGCCGTCCCCCAAGAGGCCTCCTAGGTTGCCGCCCCCAAGAGGCCTCCTAGGTTTCCGCCCCCCAAGAGGCCTCCTGGGTCGCCGCCCCCAAGAGGCCTCCTGGGTCGCAGCCCCCCTAGAGTCCTCCTAGGCCGCCGCCCCCTAAGAGTCCTCCTAGGCCACCGCCCCCCTAAGAGGACTCCTGGGTCTCCGCCGCCAAGAGTCCTCCTAGGCCGCCGCCCCCTAAGAGGCCTCCTGGGTCGCCGCCCCGAAGAGTCCTCCTGGGCCGCCGCCCCCCAAGAGTCCTCCTAGGCCGCCACCCCCTAAGAGGACTCCTGGGTCGCCGCCCCCAAGAGGCCTCCTTGGTCGCCGCCCCCCAAGAGGCCTCCTGGATCGCCGTCCCCCAAGAGGCCTCCTGGTTCGCCGCCCCCAAGAGTCCTCCTAGGCCGCCGCCCCCCCAAGTGTCCTCCTAGGCTGCCGCCCCCTAAGAGGACTCCTGGGTCGCCGCCCCCAAGAGGCCTCCTTGGTCGCCGCCCCCCAAAAGGCCTCCTGGATCGCCATCCCCCAAGTGGCCTCCTGGTTTGCCTACCCCCAAGAGGCATCCTAGGTTTCCGCCCCCCCCAAGAAGCCTCCTGGATCACCGTCCCCCAAGAGGCCTCCTAGGTTGCCGCCCCCAAGAGGCCTCCTTGGTCGCCGCCCCCCAAGAGGCCTCCTGGATCGCCGTCCCCCAAGAGGCCTCCTGGGTCTCCGCCGCCAAGAGTCCTCCTAGGCCGCCGCCCCCAAGAGGTCTCCTGGGTGTCCGCCCCCCCAAAAGGTCTCCTAGGTTGCCGCCCCCAAAGAGGCCTCCTGGGTCGCCGCCCCCCAAGAGTCCTCCTGGGTCTCCACCGCCAAGAGTCCTCCTAGGCCGCCGCCCCCCAAGAGGCCTCCTGGGTGTCTGCCCCCCCAAGAGGCCTCCTAGGTTGCCGCCCCCCAAGAGGCCTCCTGGTTCGCCGCCCCCAAGAGTCCTCCTAGGCCGCCGCCTCCCAAGAGTCCTCCTAGGCCGCCGCCCCCTAAGAGGACTCCTGGGTCGCCGCCGCCAAGATTCCTCCTAGGCCGCCGCCCCCTAAGAGGCCTCCTGGGTCGCCGCCCCCAAGAGGCCTCCTGGGTCGCCGCCCCCAAGAGTCCTCCTAGGCCGCCGCCCCCCAAGAGTCCTCCTAGGCTGCCGCCCCCTAAGAGGACTCCTGGGTCGCCGCCCCCAAGAGGCCTCCTTGGTCGCCGCCCCCCAAGAGGCCTCCTGGATCGCCGTCCCCCAAGAGGCCTCCTGGTTCGCCGCCCCCCAAGAGGAATCCTAGGTTTCCACCCCCCAAGATGCCTCCTGGATCGCCGTCCCCCAAGAGGCCTCCTAGGTTGCCGCCCCCAAGAGGCCTCCTAGGTTTCCGCCCCCCAAGAGGCCTCCTGGGTCGCCGCCCCCAAGAGGCCTCCTGAGTCGCAGCCCCCCTAGAGTCCTCCTAGGCCGCCGCCCCCTAAGAGTCCTCCTAGGCCACCGCCCCCTAAGAGGACTCCTGGGTCTCCGCCGCCAAGAGTCCTCCTAGGCCGCCGCCCCCTAAGAGGCCTCCTGGGTCGCCGCCCCCAAGAGTCCTCCTAGGCCGCCGCCCCCCAAAAGTCCTCCTAGGCCGCCGCCCCCTAAGAGGACTCCTGGGTCGCCGCCCCCAAGAGGCCTCCTTGGTCGCCGCCCCCCAAGAGGCCTCCTGGATCGCCGTCCCCCAAGAGGCCTCCTGGTTCGCCGCCCCCAAGAGTCCTCCTAGGCCGCCGCCCCCCAAGAGTCCTCCTAGGCTGCCGCCCCCTAAGAGGACTCCTGGGTCGCCGCCCCCTAAGAGTCCTCCTAGGCCACCGCCCCCTAAGAGGACTCCTGGGTCTCCGCCGCCAAGAGTCCTCCTAGGCCGCCGCCCCCTAAGAGGCCTCCTGGGTCGCCGCCCCCAAGAGTCCTCCTAGGCCGCCGCCCCCCAAGAGTCCTCCTAGGTCGCCGCCCCCTAAGAGGACTCCTGGGTCGCCGCCCCCAAGAGGCCTCCTTGGTCGCCGCCCCCCAAGAGGCCTCCTGGATCGCCGTCCCCCAAGAGGCCTCCTGGTTCGCCGCCCCCAAGAGTCCTCCTAGGCCGCCGCCCCCCAAGAGTCCTCCTAGGCTGCCGCCCCCTAAGAGGACTCCTGGGTCGCCGCCCCCCAAGAGTCCTCCTGGATCACCGTCCCCCAAGAGGCCTCCTAGGTTGCCGCCCCCAAGAGGCCTCCTAGGTTGCCGCCCCCCAAGAGGCCTCCTGGATCGCTGTCCCCCAAGAGGCCTCCTGGGTCTCCGCCGCCAAGAGTCCTCCTAGGCCGCCGCCCCCCAAGAGGCCTCCTGGGTGGCCGCCCCCCCAAGAGGTCTCCTAGGTTGCCGCCCCCCAAGAGGCCTCCTGGGTTGCCGCCCCCCAAGAGTCCTCCTGGGTCTCCACCGCCAAGAGTCCTCCTAGGCCGCCGCCCCCCAAGAGGCCTCCTGGGTGTCTGCCCCCCCAAGAGTCCTCCTAGGTTGCCGCCCCCCAAGAGGCCTCCTGGTTCGCCGCCCCCAAGAGTCCTCCTAGGCCGCCGCCCCCCAAGAGGCCTCCTGGTTGCCCCCCCCTAGAGGCATCCTAGGTTTCCGCCCCCCAAGAGGCCTCCTGGATCGCCGTCCCCCAAGAGGCCTCCTAGGTTGCCGCCCCCAAGAGGCCTCCTAGGTTTCCGCCCCCCAAGAGGCCTCCTGGGTCGCCACCCCCCAAAAGGCCTCCTGGGTTGCTGCCCCCCTAGAGTCCTCCTAGGCCGCCGCCCCCCAAGAGGCCTCCTTGGCCGCCGCCCCTCTAGAGTCCTCCTGGGTCCCTGCTCCCCAAGAGGACTCCTGGGTCGCCGCCCCCCAAGAGGCCTCCTAGGTCGCCGCCCCCCAAGAGGCCTCCTGGGTCGCCGCCCACCAAGAGTCCTCCTGGGTCTCCGCCGCCAAGAGTCCTCCTGTGCCGTCACCCCCAAGAGTCCTCCTAGGACGCCGCCCCCTAAGAGGCCTCATTGGTCGCCGCCCCCAAGAGGCCTCCTGGGTCGCTGCTCCCCAAGAGGACTCCTGGGTCGCCGCCCCCCAAGAGGCCTCCTGGGTGTCTGCCCCCCAAGAGGCCTCCTAGGTTGCCGCCCCCCCAAAAGGCCTCCTGGTTCGCCGCCCCCCAAGAGTTCTCCTGGGTCGCCGCCCTCCAAGAGTCCTCCTGGGTCGCCGCCCCCCAAGAGGCCTCCTGGTTCGCCGCCCCCCAAGAGGCATCCTAGGTTTCCACCCCCCAAGATGCCTCCTGGATCGCCGTCCCCCAAGAGGCCTCCTAGGTTGCCGCCCCCAAGAGGCCTCCTAGGTTTCCGCCCCCCAAGAGGCCTCCTGGGTCGCCGCCCCCAAGAGGCCTCCTGGGTCGCAGCCCCCCTAGAGTCCTCCTAGGCCGCCGCCCCCTAAGAGTCCTCCTAGGCCACCGCCCCCCTAAGAGGACTCCTGGGTCTCCGCCGCCAAGAGTCCTCCTAGGCCGCCGCCCCCTAAGAGGCCTCCTGGGTCGCCGCCCCGAAGAGTCCTCCTGGGCCGCCGCCCCCCAAGAGTCCTCCTAGGCCGCCGCCCCCTAAGAGGACTCCTGGGTCGCCGCCCCCAAGAGGCCTCCTTGGTCGCCGTCCCCCAAGAGGCCTCCTGGATCGCCGTCCCCCAAGAGGCCTCCTGGTTCGCCGCCCCCAAGAGTCCTCCTAGGCCGCCGCCCCCCAAGTGTCCTCCTAGGCTGCCGCCCCCTAAGAGGACTCCTGGGTCGCCGCCCCCAAGAGGCCTCCTTGGTCGCCGCCCCCCAAGAGGCCTCCTGGATCGCCATCCCCCAAGTGGCCTCCTGGTTTGCCTACCCCCAAGAGGCATCCTAGGTTTCCGTCCCCCCCAAGAAGCCTCCTGGATCACCGTCCCCCAAGAGGCCTCCTAGGTTGCCGCCCCCAAGAGGCCTCCTTGGTCGCCGCCCCCCCCAAGAGGCCTCCTGGATCGCCGTCCCCCAAGAGGCCTCCTGGGTCTCCGCCGCCAAGAGTCCTCCTAGGCCGCCGCCCCCCAAGAGGCCTCCTGGGTCGCCGCCCCCAAGAGGCCTCCTGGGTCGCAGCCCCCCTAGAGTCCTCCTAGGCCGCCGCCCCCTAAGAGTCCTCCTAGGCCACCGCCCCCCTAAGAGGACTCCTGGGTCTCCGCCGCCAAGAGTCCTCCTAGGCCGCCGCCCCCTAAGAGGCCTCCTGGGTCGCCGCCCCGAAGAGTCCTCCTGGGCCGCCGCCCCCCAAGAGTCCTCCTAGGCCGCCGCCCCCTAAGAGGACTCCTGGGTCGCCGCCCCCAAGAGGCCTCCTTGGTCGCCGTCCCCCAAGAGGCCTCCTGGATCGCCGTCCCCCAAGAGGCCTCCTGGTTCGCCGCCCCCAAGAGTCCTCCTAGGCCGCCGCCCCCCAAGTGTCCTCCTAGGCTGCCGCCCCCTAAGAGGACTCCTGGGTCGCCGCCCCCAAGAGGCCTCCTTGGTCGCCGCCCCCCAAGAGGCCTCCTGGATCGCCATCCCCCAAGTGGCCTCCTGGTTTGCCTACCCCCAAGAGGCATCCTAGGTTTCCGCCCCCCCCAAGAAGCCTCCTGGATCACCGTCCCCCAAGAGGCCTCCTAGGTTGCCGCCCCCAAGAGGCCTCCTTGGTCGCCGCCCCCCAAGAGGCCTCCTGGATCGCCGTCCCCCAAGAGGCCTCCTGGGTCTCCGCCGCCAAGAGTCCTCCTAGGCCGCCGCCCCCCAAGAGGCCTCCTTGGTGTCCGCACCCCCAAGAGGTCTCCTAGGTTGCCGCCCCCAAAGAGGCCTCCTGGGTCGCCGCCCCCCAAGAGTCCTCCTGGGTCTCCACCGCCAAGAGTCCTCCTAGGCCGCCGCCCCCCAAGAGGCCTCCTGGGTGTCTGCCCCCCAAGAGGCCTCCTAGGTTGCCGCCCCCCAAGAGGCCTCCTGGTTCGCCGCCCCCAAGAGTCCTCCTAGGCCGCCGCCCCCCAAGAGTCCTCCTAGGCTGCCGCCCCCTAAGAGGACTCCTGGGTCGCCGCCCCCAAGAGGCCTCCTTGGTCGCCGCCCCCCAAGAGGCCTCCTGGATCGCCATCCCCCAAGTGGCCTCCTGGTTTGCCTACCCCCAAGAGGCATCCTAGGTTTCCGCCCCCCCCAAGAAGCCTCCTGGATCACCGTCCCCCAAGAGGCCTCCTAGGTTGCCGCCCCCAAGAGGCCTCCTTGGTCGCCGCCCCCCAAAAGGCCTCCTGGTTCGCCGCCCCCCAAGAGTTCTCCTGGGTCGCCGCCCTCCAAGAGTCCTCCTGGGTCGCCGCCCCCCAAGAGTCCTCCTGCGTCTCCACCGCCAAGAGTCCTCCTAGGCCGCCGCCCCCCAAGAGGCCTCCTGGGTGTCTGCCCCCCCAAGAGGCCTCCTAGGTTGCCGCCCCCCAAGAGGCCTCCTGGTTCGCCGCCCCCAAGAGTCCTCCTAGGCCGCCGCCTCCCAAGAGTCCTCCTAGGCCGCCGCCCCCTAAGAGGACTCCTGGGTCGCTGCCGCCAAGAGTCCTCCTAGGCCGCCGCCCCCTAAGAGGCCTCCTGGGTCGCCGCCCCCAAGAGGCCTCCTGGGTCGCCGCCCCCAAGAGTCCTCCTAGGCCGCCGCCCCCCAAGAGTCCTCCTAGGCTGCCGCTTCC
>NW_026607883.1:0-106543 GCF_029499605.1 Hyla sarda | reverse complement strand
ACACATCATCCCTCAGTACAGTCATGTGTATATACTGTATATATATATATATCACTACACATCATCCTCAGTACAGTCATGTGTATATACTGTATATATATATATCACTACACATCATCCCCAGTACAGTCATGTGTATATACTGTATATATATATATATCACTACACATCATCCCCAGTACAGTCATGTGTATATACTGTATAATATATATATATCACTACACATCATCCCTCAGTACAGTCATGTGTATATACTGTATATATATATATCACTACATCATCCCCAGTACAGTCATGTGTATATACTGTATATATATATCACTACACATCATCCCCAGTACAGTCATGTGTATATACTGTATATATATATATATCACTACACATCATCCCCAGTACAGTCATGTGTATATACTGTATATATATAATATATATATCACTACACATCATCCTCAGTACAGTCATGTGTATATACTGTATATATATATATCACTACACATCATCCTCAGTACAGTCATGTGTATATACTGTATATATATATATATCACTACACATCATCCTCAGTACAGTCATGTGTATATACTGTATATATATATATCACTACACATCATCCCCAGTACAGTCATGTGTATATACTGTATATATATTATATATCACTACACATCATCCTCAGTACAGTCATGTGTATATACTGTATATATATATATCACTACACATCATCCCCAGTACAGTCATGTGTATATACTGTATATATATATATATCACTACACATCATCCTCAGTACAGTCATGTGTATATACTGTATATATATATATATCACTACACATCATCCCCAGTACAGTCATGTGTATATACTGTATATATATATATATCACTACACATCATCCCCAGTACAGTCATGTGTATATACTGTATATATATATATCACTACACATCATCCACAGTACAGTCATGTGTATATACTGTATATATATATATATCACTACACATCATCCCCAGTACAGTCATGTGTATATACTGTATATATATATATATCACTACACATCATCCCCAGTACAGTCATGTGTATATACTGTATATATATATATATCACTACACATCATCCTCAGTACAGTCATGTGTATATACTGTATATATATATATATCACTACACATCATCCCCAGTACAGTCATGTGTATATACTGTATATATATATATCACTACACATCATCCCCAGTACAGTCATGTGTATATACTGTATATATATATATCACTACACATCATCCTCAGTACAGTCATGTGTATATACTGTATATATATATATCACTACACATCATCCCCAGTACAGTCATGTGTATATACTGTATATATATATATCACTACACATCATCCTCAGTACAGTCATGTGTATATACTGTATATATATATATATCACTACACATCATCCCCAGTACAGTCATGTGTATATACTGTATATATATATATCACTACACATCATCCCCAGTACAGTCATGTGTATATACTGTATATATATATATATATCACTAACACATCATCCTCAGTACAGTCATGTGTATATACTGTATATATATATATATATCACTACACATCATCCTCAGTACAGTCATGTGTATATACTGTATATATATATATATATATATATATCACTACACATCATCCCCAGTACAGTCATGTGTATATACTGTATATATATATATATATCACTACACATCATCCTCAGTACAGTCATGTGTATATACTGTATATATATATATATATCACTACACATCATCCTCAGTACAGTCATGTGTATATACTGTATATATATATATCACTACACATCATCCCCAGTACAGTCATGTGTATATACTGTATATATATATATATCACTACACATCATCCCCAGTACAGTCATGTGTATATACTGTATATATATATATATCACTACACATCATCCCCAGTCAGTCATGTGTATATACTGTATATATATATATATATCACTACACATCATCCCCAGTACAGTCATGTGTATATACTGTATATATATATATATCACTACACATCATCCCCAGTACAGTCATGTGTATATACTGTATATATATATATCACTACACATCATCCCCAGTACAGTCATGTGTATATACTGTATATATATATATCACTACACATCATCCTCAGTACAGTCATGTGTATATACTGTATATATATATATCACTACACATCATCCTCAGTACAGTCATGTGTATATACTGTATATATATATATCACTACACATCATCCTCAGTACAGTCATGTGTATATACTGTATATATATATATCACTACACATCATCCCCAGTACAGTCATGTGTATATACTGTATATATATATATCACTACACATCATCCTCAGTACAGTCATGTGTATATACTGTATATATATATATATATCACTACACATCATCCTCAGTACAGTCATGTGTATATACTGTATATATATATATCACTACACATCATCCCCTGTACAGTCATGTGTATATACTGTATATATATATATATCACTACACATCATCCCCAGTACAGTCATGTGTATATACTGTATATATATATATCACTACACATCATCCCCAGTACAGTCATGTGTATATACTGTATATATATATATCACTACACATCATCCCCAGTACAGTCATGTGTATATACTGTATATATATATATATCACTACACATCATCCCCAGTACAGTCATGTGTATATACTGTATATATATATATATCACTACACATCATCCCCAGTACAGTCATGTGTATATACTGTATATATATATATCACTACACATCATCCCCAGTACAGTCATGTGTATATACTGTATATATATATATCACTACACATCATCCCCAGTACAGTCATGTGTATATACTGTATATATATATATATCACTACACATCATCCTCAGTACAGTCATGTGTATATACTGTATATATATATATATCACTACACATCATCCCCAGTACAGTCATGTGTATATACTGTATATATATATATATATATCACTACACATCATCCCCAGTACAGTCATGTGTATATACTGTATATATATATATCACTACACATCATCCCCAGTACAGTCATGTGTATATACTGTATATATATATATATCACTACACATCATCCTCAGTACAGTCATGTGTATATACTGTATATATATATATATCACTACACATCATCCCCAGTACAGTCATGTGTATATACTGTATATATATATATATCACTACACATCATCCTCAGTACAGTCATGTGTATATACTGTATATATATATATATATCACTACACATCATCCCCAGTACAGTCATGTGTATATACTGTATATATATATATCACTACACATCATCCTCAGTACAGTCATGTGTATATACTGTATATATATATATATATAACTACACATCATCCTCAGTACAGTCATGTGTATATACTGTATATATATATATATCACTACACATCATCCCCAGTACAGTCATGTGTATATACTGTATATATATATATCACTACACATCATCCCCAGTACAGTCATGTGTATATACTGTATATATATATATATATATCACTACACATCATCCTCAGTACAGTCATGTGTATATACTGTATATATATATATCACTACACATCATCCCAGTACAGTCATGTGTATATACTGTATATATATATATATATATATATATCACTACACATCATCCCCTGTACAGTCATGTGTATATACTGTATATATATATATCACTACACATCATCCCCAGTACAGTCATGTGTATATACTGTATATATATATATATCACTACACATCATCCCCAGTACAGTCATGTGTATATACTGTATATATATATATATCACTACACATCATCCCCAGTACAGTCATGTGTATATACTGTATATATATATATCACTACACATCATCCCCAGTACAGTCATGTGTATATACTGTATATATATATATCACTACACATCATCCTCAGTACAGTCATGTGTATATACTGTATATATATATATATATCACTACACATCATCCCCAGTACAGTCATGTGTATATACTGTATATATATATATATCACTACACATCATCCCCAGTACAGTCATGTGTATATACTGTATATATATATATATTCACTACACATCATCCCCAGTACAGTCATGTGTATATACTGTATATATATATATCACTACACATCATCCCCAGTACAGTCATGTGTATATACTGTATATATATATATATCACTACACATCATCCTCAGTACAGTCATGTGTATATACTGTATATATATATATCACTACACATCATCCTCAGTACAGTCATGTGTATATACTGTATATATATATATATCACTACACATCATCCCCAGTACAGTCATGTGTATATACTGTATATATATATATATATATCACTACACATCATCCCCAGTACAGTCATGTGTATATACTGTATATATATATATCACTACACATCATCCCCAGTACAGTCATGTGTATATACTGTATATATATATATCACTACACATCATCCCCAGTACAGTCATGTGTATATACTGTATATATATATATATCACTACACATCATCCCCAGTACAGTCATGTGTATATACTGTATATATATATATATCACTACACATCATCCCCAGTACAGTCATGTGTATATACTGTATATATATATATATCACTACACATCATCCTCAGTACAGTCATGTGTATATACTGTATATATATATATATATCACTACACATCATCCCCAGTACAGTCATGTGTATATACTGTATATATATATATCACTACACATCATCCCCAGTACAGTCATGTGTATATACTGTATATATATATATATATATCACTACACATCATCCCCAGTACAGTCATGTGTATATACTGTATATATATATATCACTACACATCATCCCCAGTACAGTCATGTGTATATACTGTATATATATATATATCACTACACATCATCCCCAGTACAGTCATGTGTATATACTGTATATATATATATCACTACACATCATCCCCAGTACAGTCATGTGTATATACTGTATATATATATATATATCACTACACATCATCCCTCAGTACAGTCATGTGTATATACTGTATATATATATATATCACTACACATCATCCCCAGTACAGTCATGTGTATATACTGTATATATATATATATATCACTACACATCATCCTCAGTACAGTCATGTGTATATACTGTATATATATATATCACTACACATCATCCTCAGTACAGTCATGTGTATATACTGTATATATATATATATCACTACACATCATCCCCAGTACAGTCATGTGTATATACTGTATATATATATATATATATCACTACACATCATCCTCAGTACAGTCATGTGTATATACTGTATATATATATATATCACTACACATCATCCTCAGTACAGTCATGTGTATATACTGTATATATATATATATCACTACACATCATCCTCAGTACAGTCATGTGTATATACTGTATATATATATATATATCACTACACATCATCCTCAGTACAGTCATGTGTATATACTGTATATATATATATATCACTACACATCATCCTCAGTACAGTCATGTGTATATACTGTATATATATATATCACTACACATCATCCCCAGTACAGTCATGTGTATATACTGTATATATATATATATCACTACACATCATCCCCAGTACAGTCATGTGTATATACTGTATATATATATATATATATCACTACACATCATCCCCAGTACAGTCATGTGTATATACTGTATATATATATATATATCACTACACATCATCCTCAGTACAGTCATGTGTATATACTGTATATATATATATATCACTACACATCATCCCCAGTACAGTCATGTGTATATACTGTATATATATATATATCACTACACATCATCCCCAGTACAGTCATGTGTATATACTGTATATATATATATCACTACACATCATCCTCAGTACAGTCATGTGTATATACTGTATATATATATATATATATATAACTACACATCATCCTCAGTACAGTCATGTGTATATACTGTATATATATATATATCACTACACATCATCCCCAGTACAGTCATGTGTATATACTGTATATATATATATATATCACTACACATCATCCCCAGTACAGTCATGTGTATATACTGTATATATATATATATATCACTACACATCATCCTCAGTACAGTCATGTGTATATACTGTATATATATATATATCACTACACATCATCCCCAGTACAGTCATGTGTATATACTGTATATATATATATATCACTACACATCATCCCCTGTACAGTCATGTGTATATACTGTATATATATATATCACTACACATCATCCCCAGTACAGTCATGTGTATATACTGTATATATATATATATATCACTACACATCATCCCCAGTACAGTCATGTGTATATACTGTATATATATATATCACTACACATCATCCCCAGTACAGTCATGTGTATATACTGTATATATATATATATATCACTACACATCATCCCCAGTACAGTCATGTGTATATACTGTATATATATATATATCACTACATATCATCCTCAGTACAGTCATGTGTATATACTGTATATATATATATATATCACTACACATCATCCCCAGTACAGTCATGTGTATATACTGTATATATATATATCACTACATATCATCCTCAGTACAGTCATGTGTATATACTGTATATATATATATATATCACTACACATCATCCCCAGTACAGTCATGTGTATATACTGTATATATATATATATCACTACACATCATCCTCAGTACAGTCATGTGTATATACTGTATATATATATATATATCACTACACATCATCCTCAGTACAGTCATGTGTATATACTGTATATATATATATATCACTACACATCATCCTCAGTACAGTCATGTGTATATACTGTATATATATATATCACTACACATCATCCCCAGTACAGTCATGTGTATATACTGTATATATATATATATATCACTACACATCATCCTCAGTACAGTCATGTGTATATACTGTATATATATATATATCACTACACATCATCCTCAGTACAGTCATGTGTATATACTGTATATATATATATATATCACTACACATCATCCTCAGTACAGTCATGTGTATATACTGTATATATATATATATCACTACACATCATCCTCAGTACAGTCATGTGTATATACTGTATATATATATCACTACACATCATCCTCAGTACAGTCATGTGTATATACTGTATATATATAATATATCACTACACATCATCCCCAGTACAGTCATGTGTATATACTGTATATATATATATATCACTACACATCATCCCCAGTACAGTCATGTGTATATACTGTATATATATATATATCACTACACATCATCCCCAGTACAGTCATGTGTATATACTGTATATATATATATATATCACTACACATCATCCCCAGTACAGTCATGTGTATATACTGTATATATATATATCACTACACATCATCCCCAGTACAGTCATGTGTATATACTGTATATATATATATCACTACACATCATCCCTCAGTACAGTCATGTGTATATACTGTATATATATATATCACTACACATCATCCCCAGTACAGTCATGTGTATATACTGTATATATATATATCACTACACATCATCCTCAGTACAGTCATGTGTATATACTGTATATATATATATATATATCACTACACATCATCCTCAGTACAGTCATGTGTATATACTGTATATATATATATATATCACTACACATCATCCCCAGTACAGTCATGTGTATATACTGTATATATATATATATCACTACACATCATCCCCAGTACAGTCATGTGTATATACTGTATATATATATATATCACTACACATCATCCCCAGTACAGTCATGTGTATATACTGTATATATATATATATCACTACACATCATCCTCAGTACAGTCATGTGTATATACTGTATATATATATATATCACTACACATCATCCTCAGTACAGTCATGTGTATATACTGTATATATATATATATCACTACACATCATCCCCAGTACAGTCATGTGTATATACTGTATATATATATATATCACTACACATCATCCTCAGTACAGTCATGTGTATATACTGTATATATATATATATCACTACACCCCAGTACAGTCATGTGTATATACTGTATATATATATATCACTACACATCATCCCCAGTACAGTCATGTGTATATACTGTATATATATATATCACTACATATCATCCCAGTACAGTCATGTGTATATACTGTATATATATATATATATATCACTACACATCATCCCAGTACAGTCATGTGTATATACTGTATATATATATATCACTACACATCATCCTCAGTACAGTCATGTGTATATACTGTATATATATATATATCACTACACATCATCCCCAGTACAGTCATGTGTATATACTGTATATATATATATCACTACACATCATCCCCAGTACAGTCATGTGTATATACTGTATATATATATATCACTACACATCATCCCAGTACAGTCATGTGTATATACTGTATATATATATATATCACTACACATCATCCTCAGTACAGTCATGTGTATATACTGTATATATATATATATCACTACACATCATCCCCAGTACAGTCATGTGTATATACTGTATATATATATATCACTACACATCATCCCCAGTACAGTCATGTGTATATACTGTATATATATATATATATCACTACACATCATCCCAGTACAGTCATGTGTATATACTGTATATATATATATCACTACACATCATCCTCAGTACAGTCATGTGTATATACTGTATATATATATATATCACTACACATCATCCCCAGTACAGTCATGTGTATATACTGTATATATATATATCACTACACATCATCCCCAGTACAGTCATGTGTATATACTGTATATATATATATATCACTACACATCATCCCCAGTACAGTCATGTGTATATACTGTATATATATATATATCACTACACATCATCCCCAGTACAGTCATGTGTATATACTGTATATATATATATATCACTACACATCATCCCAGTACAGTCATGTGTATATACTGTATATATATATATATCACTACACATCATCCTCAGTACAGTCATGTGTATATACTGTATATATATCTATATATAACTACACATCATCCTCAGTACAGTCATGTGTATATACTGTATATATATATATCACTACACATCATCCTCAGTACAGTCATGTGTATATACTGTATATATATATATATATATATCTAACTACACATCATCCTCAGTACAGTCATGTGTATATACTGTATATATATATATCACTACACATCATCCCCAGTACAGTCATGTGTATATACTGTATATATATATATCACTACACATCATCCCAGTACAGTCATGTGTATATACTGTATATATATATATCACTACACATCATCCCCAGTACAGTCATGTGTATATACTGTATATATATATATCACTACACATCATCCTCAGTACAGTCATGTGTATATACTGTATATATATATATATCACTACACATCATCCCCAGTACAGTCATGTGTATATACTGTGTATATATATATATATCACTACACATCATCCTCAGTACAGTCATGTGTATATACTGTATATATATATATATATCACTACACATCATCCTCAGTACAGTCATGTGTATATACTGTATATATATATAGCACTACACATCATCCTCAGTACAGTCATGTGTATATACTGTATATATATATATATATAACTACACATCATCCTCAGTACAGTCATGTGTATATACTGTATATATATATATCACTACACATCATCCTCAGTACAGTCATGTGTATATACTGTATATATATATATATATATAACTACACATCATCCTCAGTACAGTCATGTGTATATACTGTATATATATATATCACTACACATCATCCCCAGTACAGTCATGTGTATATACTGTATATATATATATCACTACACATCATCCCCAGTACAGTCATGTGTATATACTGTATATATATATATCACTACACATCATCCCCAGTACAGTCATGTGTATATACTGTATATATATATATCACTACACATCATCCTCAGTACAGTCATGTGTATATACTGTATATATATATATATCACTACACATCATCCCCAGTACAGTCATGTGTATATACTGTATATATATATATCACTACACATCATCCCCAGTACAGTCATGTGTATATACTGTATATATATATATATCACTACACATCATCCCCAGTACAGTCATGTGTATATACTGTATATATATATATCACTACACATCATCCTCAGTACAGTCATGTGTATATACTGTATATATATATATATCACTACACATCATCCCCAGTACAGTCATGTGTATATACTGTATATATATATATCACTACACATCATCCTCAGTACAGTCATGTGTATATACTGTATATATATATATATCACTACACATCATCCCCAGTACAGTCATGTGTATATACTGTATATATATATATCACTACACATCATCCTCAGTACAGTCATGTGTATATACTGTATATATATATATCACTACACATCATCCCCAGTACAGTCATGTGTATATACTGTATATATATATATATATCACTACACATCATCCCAGTACAGTCATGTGTATATACTGTATATATATATATATCACTACACATCATCCCCAGTACAGTCATGTGTATATACTGTATATATATATATATATATATATATCACTACACATCATCCCCAGTACAGTCATGTGTATATACTGTATATATATATATATAGCACTACACATCATCCCCAGTACAGTCATGTGTATATACTGTATATATATATATCACTACACATCATCCCCAGTACAGTCATGTGTATATACTGTATATATATATATATCACTACACATCATCCTCAGTACAGTCATGTGTATATACTGTATATATATATATCACTACACATCATCCCCAGTACAGTCATGTGTATATACTGTATATATATATATATCACTACACATCATCCTCAGTACAGTCATGTGTATATACTGTATATATATATATCACTACACATCATCCTCAGTACAGTCATGTGTATATACTGTATATATATATATATCACTACACATCATCCTCAGTACAGTCATGTGTATATACTGTATATATATATATCACTACACATCATCCTCAGTACAGTCATGTGTATATACTGTATATATATATATCACTACACATCATCCTCAGTACAGTCATGTGTATATACTGTATATATATATATATATATCACTACACATCATCCCCAGTACAGTCATGTGTATATACTGTATATATATATATCACTACACATCATCCCCAGTACAGTCATGTGTATATACTGTATATATATATATATATATCACTACACATCATCCCCAGTACAGTCATGTGTATATACTGTATATATATATATATATATCACTACACATCATCCTCAGTACAGTCATGTGTATATACTGTATATATATATATATATATCACTACACATCATCCTCAGTACAGTCATGTGTATATACTGTATATATATATATCACTACACATCATCCCCAGTACAGTCATGTGTATATACTGTATATATATATATCACTACACATCATCCTCAGTACAGTCATGTGTATATACTGTATATATATATATATATATATATATATATAACTACACATCATCCCCAGTACAGTCATGTGTATATACTGTATATATATATATATATATCACTACACATCATCCCCAGTACAGTCATGTGTATATACTGTATATATATATATATATCACTACACATCATCCCCAGTACAGTCATGTGTATATACTGTATATATATATATATATCACTACACATCATCCTCAGTACAGTCATGTGTATATACTGTATATATATATATCACTACACATCATCCCCTGTACAGTCATGTGTATATACTGTATATATATATATATCACTACACATCATCCTCAGTACAGTCATGTGTATATACTGTATATATATATATATATATATCACTACACATCATCCTCAGTACAGTCATGTGTATATACTGTATATATATATCACTACACATCATCCCCAGTACAGTCATGTGTATATACTGTATATATATATATATCACTACACATCATCCCCAGTACAGTCATGTGTATATACTGTATATATATATATATCACTACACATCATCCTCAGTACAGTCATGTGTATATACTGTATATATATATATATCACTACACATCATCCCCAGTACAGTCATGTGTATATACTGTATATATATATATCACTACACATCATCCCCAGTACAGTCATGTGTATATACTGTATATATATATATATCACTACACATCATCCCCAGTACAGTCATGTGTATATACTGTATATATATATATCACTACACACCATCCCCAGTACAGTCATGTGTATATACTGTATATATATATATCACTACACATCATCCCCAGTACAGTCATGTGTATATACTGTATATATATATATCACTACACATCATCCCCAGTACAGTCATGTGTATATACTGTGTATATATATATATATATATATATCACTACACATCATCCCCAGTACAGTCATGTGTATATACTGTATATATATATATCACTACACATCATCCTCAGTACAGTCATGTGTATATACTGTATATATATATATCACTACACATCATCCCCAGTACAGTCATGTGTATATACTGTATATATATATATCACTACACATCATCCTCAGTACAGTCATGTGTATATACTGTATATATATATATATCACTACACATCATCCCCAGTACAGTCATGTGTATATACTGTATATATATATATCACTACACATCATCCCCAGTACAGTCATGTGTATATACTGTATATATATATATCACTACACATCATCCCCAGTACAGTCATGTGTATATACTGTATATATATATATATCACTACACATCATCCCCAGTACAGTCATGTGTATATACTGTATATATATATATATATATATCACTACACATCATCCCCAGTACAGTCATGTGTATATACTGTATATATATATATATCACTACACATCATCCTCAGTACAGTCATGTGTATATACTGTATATATATATATATATATATCTCACTACACATCATCCCCAGTACAGTCATGTGTATATACTGTATATATATATATCACTACACATCATCCTCAGTACAGTCATGTGTATATACTGTATATATATATATATATATATCTCACTACACATCATCCCCAGTACAGTCATGTGTATATACTGTATATATATATATATCACTACACATCATCCCCAGTACAGTCATGTGTATATACTGTATATATATATATCACTACACATCATCCTCAGTACAGTCATGTGTATATACTGTATATATATATATATCACTACACATCATCCTCAGTACAGTCATGTGTATATACTGTATATATATATATATCACTACACATCATCCCCAGTACAGTCATGTGTATATACTGTATATATATATATATATCACTACACATCATCCCCAGTACAGTCATGTGTATATACTGTATATATATATATCACTACACATCATCCCCAGTACAGTCATGTGTATATACTGTATATATATATATATCACTACACATCATCCTCAGTACAGTCATGTGTATATACTGTATATATATATATATCACTACACATCATCCCCAGTACAGTCATGTGTATATACTGTATATATATATATCACTACACATCATCCCCAGTACAGTCATGTGTATATACTGTATATATATATATATCACTACACATCATCCTCAGTACAGTCATGTGTATATACTGTATATATATATATATATATATCACTACACATCATCCTCAGTACAGTCATGTGTATATACTGTATATATATATATATCACTACACATCATCCTCAGTACAGTCATGTGTATATACTGTATATATATATATCACTACACATCATCCCCAGTACAGTCATGTGTATATACTGTATATATATATATATCACTACACATCATCCCCAGTACAGTCATGTGTATATACTGTATATATATATATCACTACACATCATCCCCAGTACAGTCATGTGTATATACTGTATATATATATATCACTACACATCATCCTCAGTACAGTCATGTGTATATACTGTATATATATATATATCACTACACATCATCCTCAGTACAGTCATGTGTATATACTGTATATATATATATATATCTTACCGTTTTCCTCCATAAGATCGATCTGTATTGGGGAACGCGCTGATTGTTCTGGTCGGATAGAACCACAGACAGGAAGAATGGATTCCGCTCTGTGTCGGTTCCTATATAATTCTGGTGAACTGGGAAACAAAACACAAATAAAGCTTAAAACCTAAGAATGCAAAGTATATATCTCCTGTACACCCCACAGTATACATCTCCTGTACACCCCACAGTATATATCTCCTGTACACCACACAGTATATATCTCCTGTACACCACACAGTATACATCTCCTGTACACCACACAGTATATATCTCCTGTACACCACACAGTATACATCTCCTGTACACCACACAGTATATATCTCCTGTACACCCCACAGTATATATCTCCTGTACACCCCACAGTATACATCTCCTGTACACCCCACAGTATATATCTCCTGTACACCCCACAGTATATATCTCCTGTACACCACACAGTATACATCTCCTGTACACCACACAGTATACATCTCCTGTACACCACACAGTATATATCTCCTGTACACCCCACAGTATATATCTCCTGTACACCACACAGTATATATCTCCTGTACACCCCACAGTATATATCTCCTGTACACCACACAGTATATATCTCCTGTACACCACACAGTATATATCTCCTGTACACCCCACAGTATACATCTCCTGTACACCCCACAGTATATATCTCCTGTACACCCCACAGTATATATCTCCTGTACACCCCACAGTATATATCTCCTGTACACCCCACAGTATATATCTCCTGTACACCCCACAGTATATATCTCCTGTACACCACACAGTATATATCTCCTGTACACCACACAGTATATATCTCCTGTACACCCCACAGTATATATCTCCTGTACACCCCACAGTATATATCTCCTGTACACCCCACAGTATATATCTCCTGTACACCCCACAGTATATGTTACGCCGAGCGCTCCGGGTCCCCGCTCCTCCCCGGAGCGCTCGCTTCACTCTCCCCGCGGCAGCGCTCCGGTCACGTCCTCTGACCCGGGGCGCTGCGATTCCGCTGCCAGCCGGGATGCGATTCGCGATGCGGGTAGCGCCCGCTCGCGATGCGCACCCTGGCTCCCCTACCTGACTCGCTCTCCGTCTGTTCTGTCCCGGCGCGCGCGGCCCCGCTCCCTAGGGCGCGCGCGCGCCGGGTCTCTGCGATTTAAAGGGCCACTGCGCCGCTGATTGGCGCAGTGGTCCCAATTAGTGTGTTCACCTGTGCACTTCCCTATATCACCTCACTTCCCCTTCACTCCCTCGCCGGATCTTGTTGCCTTAGTGCCAGTGAAAGCGTTCCTTGTGTGTTCCTAGCCTGTGTTCCAGACCTTCTGCCGTTGCCCCTGACTACGATCCTTGCTGCCTGCCCCGACCTTCTGCTACGTCCGACCTTGCTTTTGCCTACTCCCTTGTACCGCGCCTATCTTCAGCAGCCAGAGAGGTGAGCCGTTGCTAGTGGATACGACCTGGTCACTACCGCCGCAGCAAGACCATCCCGCTTTGCGGCGGGCTCTGGTGAAAACCAGTAGTGGCTTAGAACCGGTCCACTAGCACGGTCCACGCCAATCCCTCTCTGGCACAGAGGATCCACTACCTGCCAGCCGGCATCGTGACAGTAGATCCGGCCATGGATCCCGCTGAAGTTCCTCTGCCAGTTGTCGCTGACCTCACCACGGTGGTCGCCCAGCAGTCACAACAGATAGCGCAACAAGGCCAACAGCTGTCTCAACTGACCGTTATGCTACAACAGTTACTACCACAGCTTCAGCAGTCATCTCCTCCGCCAGCTCCTGCACCTCCTCCGCAGCGAGTGGCCGCTCCTGGGATACGCTTATCCTTGCCGGATAAATTTGATGGGGACTCTAAGTTTTGCCGTGGCTTTCTTTCCCAATGTTCCCTGCATCTGGAGATGATGTCGGACCTGTTTCCCACTGAAAGGTCTAAGGTGGCTTTCGTAGTCAGCCTTCTGTCCGGAAAAGCCCTGTCATGGGCCACACCGCTCTGGGACCGCAATGACCCCGTCACTGCCTCTGTACACTCCTTCTTCTCGGAAATCCGAAGTGTCTTTGAGGAACCTGCCCGAGCCTCTTCTGCTGAGACTGCCCTGTTGAACCTGGTCCAGGGTAATTCTTCCGTTGGCGAGTATGCCGTACAATTCCGTACTCTTGCTTCAGAATTGTCCTGGAATAATGAGGCCCTCTGCGCGACCTTCAAAAAAGGCCTATCCAGCAACATTAAAGATGTTCTGGCCGCACGAGAAATTCCTGCTAATCTACATGAACTTATTCACCTAGCCACTCGCATTGACATGCGTTTTTCCGAAAGGCGTCAGGAACTCCGCCAAGATATGGACTCTGTTCGCACGAGGCGTTTCTTCTCCTCGGCTCCTCTCTCCTCTGGTCCCCTGCAATCTGTTCCTGTGCCTCCCGCCGTGGAGGCTATGCAGGTCGACCGGTCTCGCCTGACACCTCAAGAGAGGACACGACGCCGTATGGAGAACCTCTGCCTGTACTGTGCTAGTACCGAACACTTCCTGAGAGATTGTCCTATCCGTCCTCCCCGCCTGGAAAGACGTACGCTGACTCCGCACAAAGATGAGACAGTCCTTGATGTCTACTCTGCTTCTCCACGTCTTACTGTGCCTGTGCGGATGTCTGCCTCTGCCTTCTCCTTCTCTACAGTGGCCTTCTTGGACTCTGGATCTGCAGGAAATTTTATTTTGGCCTCTCTCGTCAACAGGTTCAACATCCCGGTGACCAGTCTCGCCAGACCCCTCTACATCAATTGTGTAAATAATGAAAGATTGGACTGTACCATACGTTTCCGCACGGAGCCCCTTCTTATGAGCATCGGATCTCATCATGAGAGGATTGAACTTTTGGTCCTCCCCAATTGCACCTCGGAAATTCTCCTTGGACTTCCCTGGCTTCAACTCCATTCCCCTACCCTGGATTGGTCCACTGGGGAGATCAAGAGTTGGGGGTCCTCTTGTTCCAAGAACTGTCTAAAACCGGTTCCCAGTAACCCTTGCCGTAACTCTGTGGTTCCTCCAGTAACCGGTCTCCCTAAGGCCTATATGGACTTCGCGGATGTTTTCTGCAAAAAACAAGCTGAGACTCTACCTCCTCACAGGCCTTATGATTGCCCTATCGACCTCCTCCCGGGCACTACTCCACCCCGGGGCAGAATTTATCCTCTCTCTGCCCCAGAGACTCTTGCCATGTCCGAATATGTCCAGGAGAATCTAAAAAAGGGCTTTATCCGTAAATCCTCCTCTCCTGCCGGAGCCGGATTTTTCTTTGTGTCCAAAAAAGATGGCTCCCTACGTCCATGCATTGACTACCGCGGTCTTAATAAAATCACGGTTAAGAACCGCTACCCCTTACCCCTCATCTCTGAACTCTTTGATCGCCTCCAAGGTGCCCACATCTTCACTAAATTGGACTTAAGAGGCGCCTATAACCTCATCCGCATCAGAGAGGGGGACGAGTGGAAAACGGCATTTAACACCAGAGATGGACACTTTGAGTATCTGGTCATGCCCTTTGGACTGTGCAACGCCCCTGCCGTCTTCCAAGACTTTGTCAATGAAATTTTTCGTGATCTGTTATACTCCTGTGTTGTTGTATATCTGGACGATATCCTAATTTTTTCTGCCAATCTAGAAGAACACCGCCAGCATGTCCGTATGGTTCTTCAGAGACTTCGTGACAACCAACTCTATGCCAAAATTGAGAAATGTCTGTTTGAATGCCAATCTCTTCCTTTTCTAGGATATTTGGTCTCTGGCCAGGGACTACAGATGGATCCAGACAAACTCTCTGCCGTCTTAGATTGGCCACGCCCCTCCGGACTCCGTGCTATCCAACGCTTTTTGGGGTTCGCCAATTATTACAGGCAATTTATTCCACATTTTTCTACCATTGTGGCTCCTATCGTGGCTTTAACCAAAAAAAATGCTGATCCCAAGTCCTGGCCCCCTCAAGCAGAAGACGCCTTTAAACGACTCAAGTCTGCCTTTTCTTCGGCTCCCGTCCTCTCCAGACCTGACCCTTCCAAACCCTTCCTATTGGAGGTTGATGCCTCCTCAGTGGGAGCTGGAGCTGTTCTTCTACAAAAAAATTCTTCCGGGCATGCTGTCACTTGTGGTTTTTTCTCTAGGACCTTCTCTCCAGCGGAGAGGAACTACTCCATCGGGGATCGAGAGCTTCTAGCCATTAAATTAGCACTTGAGGAATGGAGGCATCTGCTGGAGGGATCAAGTTCTCCTGTTATTATCTACACCGACCACAAGAACCTCTCCTACCTCCAGTCTGCCCAACGGCTGAATCCTCGCCAGGCCCGGTGGTCTCTGTTCTTTGCCCGATTTAATTTTGAGATTCACTTTCGTCCTGCCGATAAGAACATTAGGGCCGATGCTCTCTCTCGTTCCTCGGATGCCTCAGAAGTTGAACTCTCTCCGCAACACATCATTCCACCTGACTGCCTGATCTCCACTTCTCCTGCCTCCATCAGGCAGACTCCTCCAGGAAAGACCTTTGTTTCTCCTCGCCAACGCCTCGGAATCCTCAAATGGGGTCACTCCTCCCATCTCGCAGGTCATGCGGGTATCAAGAAATCTGTGCAACTCATCTCCCGCTTCTATTGGTGGCCGACTCTGGAGACGGATGTTGTGGACTTTGTGCGAGCCTGCACTATCTGTGCCCGGGATAAGACTCCTCGCCAGAAGCCCGCTGGTTTTCTTCATCCTCTGCCTGTCCCCGAACAGCCTTGGTCTCTGATTGGTATGGATTTTATTACTGACTTACCCCCATCCCATGGCAACACTGTTATTTGGGTGGTCGTTGATCGATTCTCCAAAATGGCACATTTTATCCCTCTTCCTGGTCTTCCTTCTGCGCCTCAGTTGGCTAAACAATTTTTTGTACACATTTTTCGTCTTCACGGGTTGCCTACGCAGATCGTCTCGGATAGAGGCGTCCAATTCGTGTCTAAATTCTGGAGGGCTCTCTGTAAACAACTCAAGATTAAATTAAATTTTTCTTCTGCATATCATCCCCAGTCCAATGGACAAGTAGAAAGGATTAACCAGATCTTGGGTGATTATTTGCGACATTTTGTTTCCTCCCGCCAGGATGACTGGGCAGATCTCCTCCCATGGGCCGAATTCTCGTATAACTTCAGGGTCTCTGAGTCTTCCTCCAAATCCCCATTTTTCGTGGTGTACGGCCGTCACCCTCTTCCCCCCCTCCCTACCCCCTTGCCCTCTGGTCTGCCCGCTGTGGATGAAATTTCTCGTGACCTTTCCATCATATGGAGAGAGACCCAAAATTCTCTCCTACAGGCTTCATCACGCATGAAGAAGTTCGCGGATAAGAAAAGAAGAGCTCCCCCCGTTTTTTCCCCTGGAGACAAGGTATGGCTCTCCGCTAAATATGTCCGCTTCCGTGTCCCTAGCTACAAGTTGGGACCACGCTATCTTGGTCCTTTCAAAATTTTGTGTCAAATTAATCCTGTCTCTTATAAACTTCTTCTTCCTCCCTCTCTTCGTATCCCTAATGCCTTTCACGTCTCTCTTCTCAAACCACTCATCCTCAACGTTTTTCTCCCAAATCTGTTCCTCCCACTCCTGTTTCCGGCTCCTCGGACATCTTCTCGGTCAAAGAAATTTTAGCTGCCAAAAAGGTCAGAGGGAAAAATTTTTTTTTAGTGGACTGGGAGGGTTGTGGTCCTGAAGAGAGATCCTGGGAACCTGAGGACAACATCCTAGACAAAAGTCTGCTCCTCAGGTTCTCAGGCTCTAAGAAGAGGGGGAGACCCAAGGGGGGGGGTACTGTTACGCCGAGCGCTCCGGGTCCCCGCTCCTCCCCGGAGCGCTCGCTTCACTCTCCCCGCGGCAGCGCTCCGGTCACGTCCTCTGACCCGGGGCGCTGCGATTCCGCTGCCAGCCGGGATGCGATTCGCGATGCGGGTAGCGCCCGCTCGCGATGCGCACCCCGGCTCCCCTACCTGACTCGCTCTCCGTCTGTTCTGTCCCGGCGCGCGCGGCCCCGCTCCCTAGGGCGCGCGCGCGCCGGGTCTCTGCGATTTAAAGGGCCACTGCGCCGCTGATTGGCGCAGTGGTTCCAATCAGTGTGTTTCACCTGTGCACTTCCCTATATCACCTCACTTCCCCTGCACTCCCTTGCCGGATCTTGTTGCCTTAGTGCCAGTGAAAGCGTTCCTTGTGTGTTCCTAGCCTGTGTTTCCAGACCTTCTGCCGTTGCCCCTGACTACGATCCTTGCTGCCTGCCCCGACCTTCTGCTACGTCCGACCTTGCTTTTGCCTACTCCCTTGTACCGCGCCTATCTTCAGCAGCCAGAGAGGTGAGCCGTTGCTAGTGGATACGACCTGGTCACTACCGCCGCAGCAAGACCATCCCGCTTTGCGGCGGGCTCTGGTGAAAACCAGTAGTGGCTTAGAACCGGTCCACTAGCACGGTCCACGCCAATCCCTCTCTGGCACAGAGGATCCACTACCTGCCAGCCGGCATCGTGACAGTATATATCTCCTGTACACCCCACAGTATATATCTCCTGTACACCCCACAGTATATATCTCCTGTACACCACACAGTATATATCTCCTGTACACCCCACAGTATATATCTCCTGTACACACAGTATACATCTCCTGTACACCAACCCACAGTATATATCTCCTGTACACCCCACAGTATATATCTCCTGTACACCCCACAGTATATATCTCCTGTACACCCCACAGTATACATCTCCTGTACACCCCACAGTATATATCTCCTGTACACCACACAGTATATATCTCCTGTACACCCCACAGTATATATCTCCTGTACACCACACAGTATACATCTCCTGTACACCCCACAGTATACATCTCCTGTACACCCCACAGTATATATCTCCTGTACACCCCACAGTATATATCTCCTGTACACCACACAGTATATATCTCCTGTACACCCCACAGTATATATCTCCTGTACACCACACAGTATATATCTCCTGTACACCCCACAGTATATATCTCCTGTACACCCCACAGTATATATCTCCTGTACACCCCACAGTATATATCTCCTGTACACCCCACAGTATATATCTCCTGTACACCCCACAGTATATATCTCCTGTACACCCCACAGTATACATCTCCTGTACACCCCACAGTATATATCTCCTGTACACCACACAGTATATATCTCCTGTACACCCCACAGTATATATCTCCTGTACACCCCACAGTATATATCTCCTGTACACCCCACAGTATACATCTCCTGTACACCCCACAGTATACATCTCCTGTACACCACACAGTATATATCTCCTGTATACCACACAGTATACATCTCCTGTACACCACACAGTATATATCTCCTGTACACCCCACAGTATATATCTCCTGTACACCCCACAGTATATATCTCCTGTACACCCCACACAGTATATATCTCCTGTACACCACACAGTATACATCTCCTGTACACCCCACAGTATATATCTCCTGTACACACCCCACAGTATATATCTCCTGTACACACCCCACAGTATATATCTCCTGTACACCCCACAGTATATATCTCCTGTACACCCCACAGTATATATCTCCTGTACACCCCACAGTATATATCTCCTGTACACCCCACATTATATATCTCCTGTACACCCCACACAGTATATATCTCCTGTACACCCCACAGTATATATCTCCTGTACACCCCACAGTATATATCTCCTGTACACCCCACAGTATATATCTCCTGTACACCCCACAGTATATATCTCCTGTACACCCCACAGTATATATCTCCTGTACACCCCACAGTATATATCTCCTGTACACCACAGTATATATCTCCTGTACACCCCACAGTATACATCTCCTGTACACCCCACAGTATATATCTCCTGTACACCCCACAGTATATATCTCCTGTACACCCCACAGTATACATCTCCTGTACACCCCACAGTATACATCTCCTGTACACCCCACAGTATACATCTCCTGTACACCACACAGTATATATCTCCTGTACACCCCACAGTATATATCTCCTGTACACCCCACAGTATATATCTCCTGTACACCCCACAGTATATATCTCCTGTACACCACACAGTATACATCACCTGTACACCACACAGTATACATCACCTGTACACCACACAGTATATATCTCCTGTACACCACACAGTATATATCTCCTGTACACCACACAGTATATATCTCCTGTACACCACACAGTATATATCTCCTGTACACCCCACAGTATATATCTCCTGTACACCCCACAGTATATATCTCCTGTACACCCCACAGTATATATCTCCTGTACACCCCACAGTATATATCTCCTGTACACCCCACAGTATATATCTCCTGTACACCCCACAGTATATATCTCCTGTACACCACACAGTATATATCTCCTGTACACACCACAGTATATATCTCCTGTACACACCACAGTATATATCTCCTGTACACACCACACAGTATATATCTCCTGTACACCCCACAGTATATATCTCCTGTACACCCCACAGTATATATCTCCTGTACACCCCACAGTATATATCTCCTGTACACCACACAGTATACATCTCCTGTACACCACACAGTATACATCTCCTGTACACCACACAGTATACATCTCCTGTACACCCCACAGTATACATCTCCTGTACACCCCACAGTATACATCTCCTGTACACCCCACAGTATACATCTCCTGTACACCCCACACAGTATATATCTCCTGTACACCCCACAGTATATATCTCCTGTACACCCCACAGTATACATCTCCTGTACACCCCACAGTATACATCTCCTGTACACCCCACAGTATACATCTCCTGTACACCCCACAGTATACATCTCCTGTACACCCCACAGTATACATCTCCTGTACACCCCACAGTATACATCTCCTGTACACCCCACAGTATACATCTCCTGTACACCCCACAGTATACATCTCCTGTACACCCCACAGTATACATCTCCTGTACACCCCACAGTATACATCTCCTGTACACCCCACAGTATACATCTCCTGTACACCCCACAGTATACATCTCCTGTACACCCCACAGTATACATCTCCTGTACACCCCACAGTATATATCTCCTGTACACACCACACAGTATATATCTCCTGTACACCCCACAGTATATATCTCCTGTACACCCCACAGTATACATCTCCTGTACACCCCACAGTATACATCTCCTGTACACCCCACAGTATACATCTCCTGTACACACCACAGTATACATCTCCTGTACACCACACAGTATATATCTCCTGTACACACCACACAGTATACATCTCCTGTACACACCACAGTATATATCTCCTGTACACCCCACAGTATATATCTCCTGTACACCCCACAGTATATATCACCTGTACACCCCACAGTATACATCTCCTGTATACCACACAGTATATATCTCCTGTACACCCCACAGTATATATCTCCTGTATACCCCACCTATAGGTCATGGCGCTGCTGCTCTCTATACGTCTCGGCGCTGCTGCTCTCTATACGTCTCGGCGCTGCTGCTCTCTATACGTCTCGGCGCTGCTGCTCTCTATACGTCTCGGCGCTGCTGCTCTCTATACGTCTTGGCGCTGCTGCTCTCTATACGTCTTGGCGCTGCTGCTCTCTATACGTCTTGGCGCTGCTGCTCTCTATACGTCTTGGCGCTGCTGCTCTCTATACGTCTTGGCGCTGCTGCTCTCTATACGTCTTGGCGCTGCTGCTCTCTATACGTCTTGGCGCTGCTGCTCTCTATAGGTCTTGGCGCTGCTGCTCTCTATACGTCTTGGCGCTGCTGCTCTCTATAGGTCTTGGCGCTGCTGCTCTCTATAGGTCTTGGCGCTGCTGCTCTCTATAGGTCTTGGCGCTGCTGCTCTCTATAGGTCTTGGCGCTGCTGCTCTCTATAGGTCATGGCGCTGCTGCTCTCTATAGGTCTTGGCGCTGCTGCTCTCTATAGGTCTTGGCGCTGCTGCTCTCTATAGGTCTTGGCGCTGCTGCTCTCTATAGGTCTTGGCGCTGCTGCTCTCTATAGGTCTTGGCGCTGCTGCTCTCTATAGGTCTTGGCGCTGCTGCTCTCTATAGGTCTTGGCGCTGCTGCTCTCTATAGGTCTTGGCGCTGCTGCTCTCTATAGGTCTTGGCGCTGCTGCTCTCTATAGGTCTTGGCGCTGCTGCTCTCTATAGGTCTTGGCGCTGCTGCTCTCTATAGGTCATGGCGCTGCTGCTCTCTATAGGTCTTGGCGCTGCTGCTCTCTATAGGTCTTGGCGCTGCTGCTCTCTATAGGTCTTGGCGCTGCTGCTCTCTATAGGTCATGGCGCTGCTGCTCTCTATAGGTCATGGCGCTGCTGCTCTCTATAGGTCTTGGCGCTGCTGCTCTCTATAGGTCTTGGCGCTGCTGCTCTCTATAGGTCTTGGCGCTGCTGCTCTCTATAGGTCTTGGCGCTGCTGCTCTCTATAGGTCTTGGCGCTGCTGCTCTCTATAGGTCTTGGCGCTGCTGCTCTCTATAGGTCTTGGCGCTGCTGCTCTCTATAGGTCTTGGCGCTGCTGCTCTCTATAGGTCTTGGCGCTGCTGCTCTCTATAGGTCTTGGCGCTGCTGCTCTCTATAGGTCTTGGCGCTGCTGCTCTCTATAGGTCTTGGCGCTGCTGCTCTTTATAGGTCTTGGTCACTTGTACGGACGCCCCTTGTGTATTGGGCAGCACATGTAACATGCAGTTAAATCTGTGCAGAAGATCTTCCCTCTATCCAGACCAGATTCCCAGTTCCATCATTTACTGTATTCTGGGATTCTTTATAGAGAACCCTCCTCAATACCCATGGGGAGGTGACGGGGTAATGTTGGGGACTTCCTTCATGTACCTTTCCCAAGGAAATACTTGAAGAACCATCGTGTGTGGTACTCTGGGTTCTCCAGGTGAACGTCCGTCCGTCTCCAGACCGCCGGTGTGTAGTCACTGTCCTGCAGGACAAGAGAAAAGGTGAAATAATCAATAGAAGACGACAAATAACAGGAGGAGATGAGACCTTGGCGGCTGAATGTCCCGTTCTCTGCGCCTTCCATATCTGAATGTACTTGTTATACTGCAGAGAGTTCAGCCTTAGGCCCCATCACATATGTAAACTGAAGATTGTAAACGTCTCCCAAATGTATAGATTTTCTATTTAAGTTGTCTTCAGACAGAATACAGTCCCAGGTGGACAGCAATCACTCTATCAATGCTGTATATAGACCCTCAGGGGCCCGCCCCGCGTGTAGACAGACCCTCAGGGGCCCGCCCCGCATGTAGACAGACCCTCAGGGGCCCGCCCCGCGTGTAGACAGACCCTCAGGGGCCCGCCCCGCGTGTAGACAGACCCTCAGGGGCCCGCCCGCATGTAGATAGACCCTCAGGGGCCCGCCCCGCGTGTAGACAGACCCTCAGGGGCCCGCCCCGCGTGTAGACAGACCCTCAGGGGCCCGCCCCGCGTGTAGACAGACCCTCAGGGGCCCGCCCCGCGTGTAGACAGACCCTCAGGGGCCCGCCCCGCGTGTAGACAGACCCTCAGGGGCCCGCCCCGCGTGTAGACAGACCCTCAGGGGCCCGCCCCGCGTGTAGACAGACCCTCAGGGGCCCGCCCCGCGTGTAGACAGACCCTCAGGGGCCCGCCCCGCGTGTAGACAGACCCTCAGGGGCCCGCCCCGCGTGTAGACAGACCCTCAGGGGCCCGCCCCGCGTGTAGACAGACCCTCAGGGGCCCGCCCCGCGTGTAGACAGACCCTCAGGGGCCCGCCCCGCGTGTAGACAGACCCTCAGGGGCCCGCCCCGCGTGTAGACAGACCCTCAGGGGCCCGCCCCGCGTGTAGACAGACCCTCAGGGGCCCGCCCGCATGTAGACAGACCCTCAGGGGCCCGCCCCGCGTGTCGACATTAATGCTTATTAATGCTTATGCAGAATTATAAAACTACATCCCTTTCCCTTATCCCCTTACACCCTTCCCTTCAATCCCCTGGTTGGACTTGATGGACGTATGTCTTTTTTCAACCATATTAACTATATATAATTTTTATATACTGGAATATTCCTTTAAGTATGTTCTGCCTCGCTCTGCTCCTCCACCAGGATGGACTGATGCTTGTAGACCTGGTATGGAGTCTTCATGGCTCCGGAGAATCTCCTGTCTCCTGTTATCTCCAGATCTGCTCCTCCACCAGGATGGACTGATGCTTGTAGACCTGGTATGGAGTCTTCATGGCTCTGGTGGAGGATCTCTTGCCTCCTGTTATCTCCAGATCTGCTCCTCCACCAGGATGGACTGATGCTTGTAGACCTGGTATGGAGTCTTCATGGCTTCGGAGGATCTCTTGCCTCCTGTTATCTCCAGATCTGCTCCTCCACCAGGATGGACTGATGCTTGTAGACCTGGTATGGAGTCTTCATGGCTCCGGAGAATCTCCTGTCTCCTGTTATCTCCAGATCTGCTCCTCCACCAGGATGGACTGATGCTTGTAGACCTGGTATGGAGTCTTCATGGCTCTGGTGGAGGATCTCTTGCCTCCTGTTATCTCCAGATCTGCTCCTCCACCAGGATGGACTGATGCTTGTAGACCTGGTATGGAGTCTTCATGGCTCCGGAGAATCTCCTGTCTCCTGTTATCTCCAGATCTGCTCCTCCACCAGGATGGACTGATGCTTGTAGACCTGGTATGGAGTCTTCATGGCTCCGGAGAATCTCCTGTCTCCTGTTATCTCCAGATTTGCTCCTCCACCAGGATGGACTGATGCTTGTAGACCTGGTATGGAGTCTTCATGGCTTCGGAGAATCTCCTGTCTCCTGTTATCTCCAGATCTGCTCCTCCACCAGGATGGACTGATGCTTGTAGACCTGGTATGGAGTCTTCATGGCTCTGGTGGAGGATCTCTTGCCTCCTGTTATCTCCAGATCTGCTCCTCCACCAGGATGGACTGATGCTTGTAGACCTGGTATGGAATCTTCATGGCTCCGGAGAATCTCCTGTCTCCTGTTATCTCCAGATCTGCTCCTCCACCAGGATGGACTGATGCTTGTAGACCTGGTATGGAGTCTTCATGGCTTCGGAGGATCTCTTGCCTCCTGTTATCTCCAGATCTGCTCCTCCACCAGGATGGACTGATGCTTGTAGACCTGGTATGGAGTCTTCATGGCTTCGGAGGATCTCTTGCCTCCTGTTATCTCCAGATCTGCTTCTCCACCTGGATGGACTGATGCTTGTAGACCTGGTATGGAGTCTTCATGGCTCTGGTGGAGGATCTCCTGTCTCCTGTTATCTCCAGATCTGCTCCTCCACCAGGATGGACTGATGCTTGTAGACCTGGTATGGAGTCTTCATGGCCTCCGGAGGATCTCTTGCCTCCTGTTATCTCCAGATCTGCTCCTCCACCAGGATGGACTGATGCTTGTAGACCTGGTATGGAATCTTCATGGCTCCAGAGGATCTCTTGCCTGCTGTTATCTCCAGATCTGCTCCTCCACCAGGATGGACTGATGCTTGTAGACCTGGTATGGAGTCTTCATGGCTCCGGAAAATCTCTTGCCTCCTGTTATCTCCAGATCTGCTCCTCCACCAGGATGGACTGATGCTTGTAGACCTGGTATGGAGTCTTCATGGCTCCGGAGGATCTCTTGCCTCCTGTTATCTCCAGATCTGCTCCTCCACCAGGATGGACTGATGCTTGTAGACCTGGTATGGAGTCTTCATGGCTCTGGTGGAGAATCTCTTGCCTCCTGTTATCTCCAGATCTGCTTCTCCACCTGGATGGACTGATGCTTGTAGACCTGGTATGGAGTCTTCATGGCTCTGGTGGTGGATCTCCTGTCTCCTGTTATCTTCAGATCTGCTCCTCCACCAGGATGGACTGATGCTTGTAGACCTGGTATGGAGTCTTCATGGCTCTGGTGGAGAATCTCTTGCCTCCTGTTATCTCCAGATCTGCTTCTCCACCTGGATGGACTGATGCTTGTAGACCTGGTATGGAGTCTTCATGGCTCTGGTGGTGGATCTCCTGTCTCCTGTTATCTCCAGATCTGCTCCTCCACCAGGATGGACTGATGCTTGTAGACCTGGTATGGAGTCTTCATGGCTCCGGAGGATCTCTTGCCTCCTGTTATCTCCAGATCTGCTCCTTCACCAGGATGGACTGATGCTTGTAGACCTGGTATGGAGTCTTCATGGCTCCGGAGAATCTCTTGCCTCCTGTTATCTCCAGATCTGCTCCTCCACCAGGATGGACTGATGCTTGTAGACCTGGTATGGAGTCTTCATGGCTCTGGTGGAGGATCTCCTGCCTCCTGTTATCTCCAGATCTGCTCCTCCACCAGGATGGACTGATGCTTGTAGACCTGGTATGGAGTCTTCATGGCTCCGGAGAATCTCCTGTCTCCTGTTATCTCCAGATCTGCTCCTCCACCAGGATGGACTGATGCTTGTAGACCTGGTATGGAGTCTTCATGGCTCCGGAGAATCTCCTGTCTCCTGTTATCTCCAGATCTGCTCCTCCACCAGGATGGACTGATGCTTGTAGACCTGGTATGGAGTCTTCATGGCTCTGGTGGTGGATCTCCTGCCTCCTGTTATCTCCAGATCTGCTCCTCCACCAGGATGGACTGATGCTTGTAGACCTGGTATGGAATCTTCATGGCTCCGGAGGATTTCTTGCCTCCTGTTATCTCCAGATCTGCTCCTCCACCAGGATGGACTGATGCTTGTAGACCTGGTATGGAGTCTTCATGGCTCTGGTGGAGGATCTCTTGCCTCCTGTTATCTCCAGATCTGCTCCTCCACCAGGATGGACCGATGCTTGTAGACCTGGTATGGAGTCTTCATGGCTCTGGTGGTGGATCTCTTGCCTGCTGTTATCTCCAGATCTGCTCCTCCACCAGGATGGACTGATGCTTGTAGACCGGGTATGGAGTCTTCATGGCTCTGGTGGTGGATCTCCGTAGTATACTACGATTTTAGGTCCGGTCACAAAACTGTATACGGGTCAAAAATGAGCTGACCGGAGTCACCATTTGGCTCCGGTCGGCTCATTAAAGTGAATGGAGTTCAGCGCTGGTCCAGCTGGGGTACGGGAGAGCCTGGTTTGCCCCTCCCCCAGCCGGATCCGGCACCCGTAATATAAAAACGAAGTGGGAATGCAGCCTAACAGAATTTTGACATTTCCACATTCATGAAACCCAGAGCTTTCAGCTGTCTTATAATTGAGGGGGGGGGGGGGGGGGGGGGGTGTTACCACTTCAGAGATGTGTGATGTTATATGGAGATGTGTGATGTTCTATGGAGGGATAATACAGGATATATGGAGATGTGTGATGTTATATGGAGGGATAATACAAGATATATGGAGATGTGTGATGTTATATGGAGGGAAAATACAGGATATATGGAGATGTGTGATGTTATATGGAGTATACAGGATATATGGAGATGTGTGATGTTATATGGAGGGATAATACAGGATATATGGAGATGTGTGATGTTATATGGAGGGATAATACAGGATATATGGAGATGTGTGATGTTCTATGGAGGGATAATACAGGATATATGGAGATGTGTGATGTTATATGGAGTATACAGGATATATGGAGATGTGTGATGTTATATGGAGTATACAGGATATATGGAGATGTGTGATGTTATATGGAGGGATAATACAGGATATATGGAGATGTGTGATGTTATATGGAGGGATAATACAGGATATATGGAGATGTGTGATGTTCTATGGAGGGATAATACAGGATATATGGAG
The DNA here is from genome assembly GCF_029499605.1 of Hyla sarda. NCBI lineage: Eukaryota > Metazoa > Chordata > Amphibia > Anura > Hylidae > Hyla > Hyla sarda. The sequence continues at coordinate 76,394 of NW_026607883.1, read as the reverse complement.
ATGTGTGATGTTATATGGAGTATACAGGATATATGGAGATGTGTGATGTTATATGGAGTATACAGGATATATGGAGATGTGTGATGTTATATGGAGGGATAATACAGGATATATGGAGATGTGTGATGTTATATGGAGTATACAGGATATATGGAGATGTGTGATGTTATATGGAGTATACAGGATATATGGAGATGTGTGATGTTATATGGAGTATACAGGATATATGGAGATGTGTGATGTTATATGGAGTATACAGGATATATGGAGATGTGTGATGTTATATGGAGGGATAATACAGGATATATGGAGATGTGTGATGTTCTATGGAGGGATAATACAGGATATATGGAGATGTGTGATGTTATATGGAGTATACAGGATATATGGAGATGTGTGATGTTATATGGAGTATACAGGATATATGGAGATGTGTGATGTTATATGGAGGGATAATACAGGATATATGGAGATGTGTGATGTTATATGGAGTATACAGGATATATGGAGATGTGTGATGTTATATGGAGTATACAGGATATATGGAGATGTGTGATGTTATATGGAGTATAGAGGATATATGGAGATGTGTGATGTTATATGGAGGGATAATACAGGATATATGGAGATGTGTGATGTTATATGGAGTATACAGGATATATGGAGATGTGTGATGTTATATGGAGGGATAATACAGGATATATGGAGATGTGTGATGTTATATGGAGTATACAGGATATATGGAGATGTGTGATGTTATATGGAGGGATAATACAGGATATATGGAGATGTGTGATGTTAGGAGTAATTCATGACATTTACCTCGTCTGAAGATCCATTCTCCACCCGGAATCTTCCGGCTCTCTGTATAGCTCCATCAGCATCACTGGAGATGAGCTGTGGAAAAAGAATTTATTAACCCTTTGGTGACAGACTGAACAGTTGTTAGGAAAGACATCACAGAGATCCTGGAGGAGATGCCTTTCTATACAGATCACTGCAATCAGCCATCAATGATCTGTATATGAGGAAAGAGGGAACACACAGAAAATGTCATTCCTGATAAACTGCGCCCCAGACGAGAGAAAAACACACACAAAAGGCAAATTATACTACGAAAAATAAAAATACAAAAAAATAAGAAAAAACTCCAGGAAAACACACCTGTCCAACCACACGGATCTCATCCACCAAAGAGAGAGCACACCTGTCCAACCACACGGATCTCCTCCACCAAAGAGAGAGCACACCTGTCCAACCACACGGATCTCATCCACCAAAGAGAGTGCACACCTGTCCAACCACACGGATCTCCTCCACCAAAGAGAGAGCACACCTGTCCAACCACACGGATCTCATCCACCAAAGAGAGAGCACACCTGTCCAACCACACGGATCTCATCCACCAAAGAGAGAGCACACCTGTCCAACCACACGGATCTCATCCACCAAAGAGAGAGCACACCTGTCCAACCACACGGATCTCATCCACCAAAGAGAGAGGACACCTGTCCAACCACACGGATCACATCTACCAAAGAGAGTGCACACCTGTCCAACCACACGGATCTCATCCACCAAAGAGAGAGGACACCTGTCCAACCACACGGATCTCATCCACCAAAGAGAGAGGACACCTGTCCAACCACACGGATCTCATCCACCAAAGAGAGAGGACACCTGTCCAACCACACGGATCTCATCCACCAAAGAGAGAGCACACCTGTCCAACCACACGGATCTCCTCCACCAAAGAGAGAGCACACCTGTCCAACCACACGGATCTCCTCCACCAAAGAGAGAGGACACCTGTCCAACCACACGGATCTCATCCACCAAAGAGAGAGGACACCTGTCCAACCACACGGATCTCATCCACCAAAGAGAGAGCACACCTGTCCAACCACACGGATCTCCTCCACCAAAGAGAGAGCACACCTGTCCAACCACACGGATCTCATCCACCACAGAGAGAGCACACCTGTCCAACCACACGGATCTCATCCACCACAGAGAGAGCACACCTGTCCAACCACACGGATCTCATCCACCAAAGAGAGAGCACACCTGTCCAACCACACGGATCTCATCCACCAAAGAGAGAGCACACCTGTCCAACCACACGGATCTCATCCACCAAAGAGAGAGCACACCTGTCCAACCACACAGATCTCATCTACCAAAGAGAGAGCACACCTGTCCAACCACACGGATCTCATCCACCAAAGAGAGAGCACATCTGTCCAACCACACGGATCTCATCCACCAAAGAGAGAGGACACCTGTCCAACCACACGGATCTCATCCACCAAAGAGAGAGGACACCTGTCCAACCCACACGGATCTCATCCACCAAAGAGAGAGCACACCTGTCCAACCACACGGATCTCATCCACCACAGAGAGAGCACATCTGTCCAACCACACGGATCTCATCCACCACAGAGAGAGCACATCTGTCCAACCACACGGATCTCATCCACCAAAGAGAGAGCACACCTGTCCAACCACACGGATCTCATCCACCAAAGAGAGAGGACACCTGTCCAACCACACGGATCTCATCCACCAAAGAGAGAGGACACCTGTCCAACCACACGGATCTCATCCACCAAAGAGAGAGGACACCTGTCCAACCACACGGATCTCATCCACCAAAGAGAGAGCACACCTGTCCAACCACACGGATCTCCTCCACCAAAGAGAGAGCACACCTGTCCAACCACACGGATCTCCTCCACCAAAGAGAGAGGACACCTGTCCAACCACACGGATCTCATCCACCAAAGAGAGAGCACACCTGTCCAACCACACGGATCTCATCCACCAAAGAGAGAGCACACCTGTCCAACCACACGGATCTCCTCCACCAAAGAGAGAGCACACCTGTCCAACCACACGGATCTCCTCCACCACAGAGAGAGCACACCTGTCCAACCACACGGATCTCATCCACCACAGAGAGAGCACACCTGTCCAACCACACGGATCTCATCCACCAAAGAGAGAGCACACCTGTCCAACCACACGGATCTCATCCACCAAAGAGAGAGCACACCTGTCCAACCACACGGATCTCATCCACCAAAGAGAGAGCACACCTGTCCAACCACACGGATCTCATCCACCAAAGAGAGAGCACACCTGTCCAACCACACGGATCTCATCCACCAAAGAGAGAGGACACCTGTCCAACCACACGGATCTCATCCACCAAAGAGAGAGAACACCTGTCCAACCACACGGATCTCATCCACCAAAGAGAGAGCACACCTGTCCAACCACACGGATCTCATCCACCACAGAGAGAGCACACCTGTCCAACCACACGGATCTCATCCACCAAAGAGAGAGCACACCTGTCCAACCACACGGATCTCATCTACCAAAGAGAGAGCACACCTGTCCAACCACACGGATCACATCTACCAAAGAGAGAGCACACCTGTCCAACCACACGGATCTCATCTACCAAAGAGAGAGCACACCTGTCCAACCACACGGATCTCCTCCACCAAAGAGAGTGCACACCTGTCCAACCACACGGATCTCCTCCACCAAAGAGAGAGGACACCTGTCCAACCACACGGATCTCATCCACCAAAGAGAGAGCACACCTGTCCAACCACACGGATCTCATCCACCACAGAGAGAGCACATCTGTCCAACCACACAGATCTCCTCCACCACAGAGAGAGCACATCTGTCCAACCACACGGATCTCATCCAACAAAGAGAGAGCACACCTGTCCAACCACACGGATCTCTTCCACCACAGAGAGAGCACACCTGTCCAACCACACGGATCTCATCTACCAAAGAGAGAGCACACCTGTCCAACCACACGGATCTCATCCACCAAAGAGAGAGCACACCTGTCCAACCACACGGATCTCATCCACCAAAGAGAGAGCACACCTGTCCAACCACACGGATCTCATCCACCAAAGAGAGAGGACACCTGTCCAACCACACGGATCTCATCCACCAAAGAGAGAGGACACCTGTCCAACCACACGGATCTCATCCACCAAAGAGAGAGCACACCTGTCCAACCACACGGATCTCCTCCACCAAAGAGAGAGCACACCTGTCCAACCACACGGATCTCCTTCACCAAAGAGAGAGGACACCTGTCCAACCACACGGATCTCATCCACCAAAGAGAGAGGACACCTGTCCAACCACACGGATCTCATCCACCAAAGAGAGAGCACACCTGTCCAACCACACGGATCTCCTCCACCAAAGAGAGAGCACACCTGTCCAACCACACGGATCTCATCCACCACAGAGAGAGCACACCTGTCCAACCACACGGATCTCATCCACCACAGAGAGAGCACACCTGTCCAACCACACGGATCTCATCCACCAAAGAGAGAGCACACCTGTCCAACCACACGGATCTCATCCACCAAAGAGAGAGCACACCTGTCCAACCACACGGATCTCATCCACCAAAGAGAGAGCACACCTGTCCAACCACACGGATCTCATCCACCAAAGAGAGAGCACACCTGTCCAACCACACGGATCTCATCCACCAAAGAGAGAGGACACCTGTCCAACCACACGGATCTCATCCACCAAAGAGAGAGGACACCTGTCCAACCACACGGATCTCATCCACCAAAGAGAGAGAACACCTGTCCAACCACACGGATCTCATCCACCAAAGAGAGAGCACACCTGTCCAACCACACGGATCTCATCCACCACAGAGAGAGCACACCTGTCCAACCACACGGATCTCATCCACCAAAGAGAGAGCACACCTGTCCAACCACACGGATCTCATCTACCAAAGAGAGAGCACACCTGTCCAACCACACGGATCACATCTACCAAAGAGAGAGCACACCTGTCCAACCACACGGATCTCATCTACCAAAGAGAGAGCACACCTGTCCAACCACACAGATCTCCTCCACCAAAGAGAGAGGACCACCTGTCCAAACCACACGGATCTCCTCCACCAAAGAGAGAGGACACCTGTCCAACCACACGGATCTCATCCACCACAGAGAGAGCACATCTGTCCAACCACACGGATCTCCTCCACCACAGAGAGAGCACATCTGTCCAACCACACGGATCTCATCCAACAAAGAGAGAGCACACCTGTCCAACCACACGGATCTCTTCCACCACAGAGAGAGCACACCTGTCCAACCACACGGATCTCATTCTACCAAAGAGAGAGCACACCTGTCCAACCACACGGATCTCATCCACCACAGAGAGAGCACACCTGTCCAACCACACGGATCTCATCTACCAAAGAGAGAGCACACCTGTCCAACCACACGGATCTCATCTACCAAAGAGAGTGCACACCTGTCCAACCACACGGATCTCATCTACCAAAGAGAGTGCACACCTGTCCAACCACACGGATCTCATCACCAAAGAGAGAGCACACCTGTCCAACCACACGGATCTCATCCACCACAGAGAGAGCACACCTGTCCAACCACACGGATCTCCTCCACCAAAGAGAGTGCACACCTGTCCAACCACACGGATCTCCTCCACCAAAGAGAGCACACCTGTCCAACCACACGGATCTCATCCACCAAAGAGAGAGGACACCTGTCCAACCACACAGATCTCATCTACCAAAGAGAGAGCACACCTGTCCAACCACACAGATCTCATCTACCAAAGAGAGAGCACACCTGTCCAACCACACGGATCTCATCCACCAAAGAGAGAGCACACCTGTCCAACCACACGGATCTCATCCACCAAAGAGAGAGGACACCTGTCCAACCACACGGATCTCATCTACCAAAGAGAGAGGACACCTGTCCAACCACACAGATCTCATCTACCAAAGAGAGAGCACACCTGTCCAACCACACGGATCTCATCCACCAAAGAGAGAGCACACCTGTCCAACCACACGGATCTCATCCACCAAAGAGAAAGCACACCTGTCCAACCACACGGATCACATCCACCAAAGAGAGAGGACACCTGTCCAACCACACGGATCTCATCTACCAAAGAGAGAGCACACCTGTCCAACCACACGGATCACATCCACCAAAGAGAGTGCACACCTGTCCAACCACACGGATCTCATCCACCAAAGAGAGAGCACACCTGTCCAACCACACGGATCTCATCCACCAAAGAGAGAGCACACCTGTCCAACCACACGGATCTCATCCACCAAAGAGAGAGCACACCTGTCCAACCACACGGATCTCATCCACCACAGAGAGAGCACACCTGTCCAACCACACGGATCTCATCCACCAAAGAGAGAGCACACCTGTCCAACCACACGGATCTCATCTACCAAAGAGAGAGCACACCTGTCCAACCACACGGATCACATCTACCAAAGAGAGAGCACACCTGTCCAACCACACGGATCTCATCTACCAAAGAGAGAGCACACCTGTCCAACCACACGGATCTCCTCCACCAAAGAGAGTGCACACCTGTCCAACCACACGGATCTCCTCCACCAAAGAGAGAGGACACCTGTCCAACCACACGGATCTCATCCACCAAAGAGAGAGCACACCTGTCCAACCACACGGATCTCATCCACCACAGAGAGAGCACATCTGTCCAACCACACGGATCTCCTCCACCACAGAGAGAGCACATCTGTCCAACCACACGGATCTCATCCAACAAAGAGAGAGCACACCTGTCCAACCACACGGATCTCTTCCACCACAGAGAGAGCACACCTGTCCAACCACACGGATCTCATCTACCAAAGAGAGAGCACACCTGTCCAACCACACGGATCTCATCCACCAAAGAGAGAGCACACCTGTCCAACCACACGGATCTCATCCACCAAAGAGAGAGCACACCTGTCCAACCACACGGATCTCATCCACCAAAGAGAGAGGACACCTGTCCAACCACACGGATCTCATCCACCAAAGAGAGAGGACACCTGTCCAACCACACGGATCTCATCCACCAAAGAGAGAGCACACCTGTCCAACCACACGGATCTCCTCCACCAAAGAGAGAGCACACCTGTCCAACCACACGGATCTCCTCCACCAAAGAGAGAGGACACCTGTCCAACCACACGGATCTCATCCACCAAAGAGAGAGGACACCTGTCCAACCACACGGATCTCATCCACCAAAGAGAGAGCACACCTGTCCAACCACACGGATCTCCTCCACCAAAGAGAGAGCACACCTGTCCAACCACACGGATCTCATCCACCACAGAGAGAGCACACCTGTCCAACCACACGGATCTCATCCACCACAGAGAGAGCACACCTGTCCAACCACACGGATCTCATCCACCAAAGAGAGAGCACACCTGTCCAACCACACGGATCTCATCCACCAAAGAGAGAGCACACCTGTCCAACCACACGGATCTCATCCACCAAAGAGAGAGCACACCTGTCCAACCACACGGATCTCATCCACCAAAGAGAGAGCACACCTGTCCAACCACACGGATCTCATCCACCAAAGAGAGAGGACACCTGTCCAACCACACGGATCTCATCCACCAAAGAGAGAGAACACCTGTCCAACCACACGGATCTCATCCACCAAAGAGAGAGCACACCTGTCCAACCACACGGATCTCATCCACCACAGAGAGAGCACACCTGTCCAACCACACGGATCTCATCCACCAAAGAGAGAGCACACCTGTCCAACCACACGGATCTCATCTACCAAAGAGAGAGCACACCTGTCCAACCACACGGATCACATCTACCAAAGAGAGAGCACACCTGTCCAACCACACGGATCTCATCTACCAAAGAGAGAGCACACCTGTCCAACCACACGGATCTCCTCCACCAAAGAGAGTGCACACCTGTCCAACCACACAGATCTCCTCCACCAAAGAGAGAGGACACCTGTCCAACCACACGGATCTCATCCACCAAAGAGAGAGCACACCTGTCCAACCACACGGATCTCATCCACCACAGAGAGAGCACATCTGTCCAACCACACAGATCTCCTCCACCACAGAGAGAGCACATCTGTCCAACCACACGGATCTCATCCAACAAAGAGAGAGCACATCTGTCCAACCACACGGATCTCTTCCACCACAGAGAGAGCACACCTGTCCAACCACACGGATCTCATCTACCAAAGAGAGAGCACACCTGTCCAACCACACGGATCTCATCCACCACAGAGAGAGCACACCTGTCCAACCACACGGATCTCATCTACCAAAGAGAGAGCACACCTGTCCAACCACACGGATCTCATCTACCAAAGAGAGTGCACACCTGTCCAACCACACGGATCTCATCCACCAAAGAGAGTGCACACCTGTCCAACCACACGGATCACATCCACCAAAGAGAGAGCACACCTGTCCAACCACACGGATCTCATCCACCACAGAGAGAGCACACCTGTCCAACCACACGGATCTCCTCCACCAAAGAGAGTGCACACCTGTCCAACCACACGGATCTCATCCACGAAAGAGAGCACACCTGTCCAACCACACGGATCTCATCTACCAAAGAGAGAGGACACCTGTCCAACCACACAGATCTCATCTACCAAAGAGAGAGCACACCTGTCCAACCACACAGATCTCATCTACCAAAGAGAGAGCACACCTGTCCAACCACACGGATCTCATCTACCAAAGAGAGAGGACACCTGTCCAACCACATGGATCTCATCTACCAAAGAGAGAGGACACCTGTCCAACCACACAGATCTCATCTACCAAAGAGAGAGCACACCTGTCCAACCACACGGATCTCATCCACCAAAGAGAGAGCACACCTGTCCAACCACACGGATCTCATCCACCAAAGAGAAAGCACACCTGTCCAACCACACGGATCACATCCACCAAAGAGAGGACACCTGTCCAACCACACGGATCTCATCTACCAAAGAGAGAGCACACCTGTCCAACCACACGGATCACATCCACCAAAGAGAGTGCACACCTGTCCAACCACACGGATCTCATCCACCAAAGAGAGAGCACACCTGTCCAACCACACGGATCTCATCCACCAAAGAGAGAGCACACCTGTCCAACCACACGGATCTCATCCACCAAAGAGAGAGCACACCTGTCCAACCACACGGATCTCATCCACCACAGAGAGAGCACACCTGTCCAACCACACGGATCTCATCTACCAAAGAGAGAGCACACCTGTCCAACCACACGGATCTCCTCCACCAAAGAGAGTGCACACCTGTCCAACCACACGGATCTCATCCACGAAAGAGAGAGCACACCTGTCCAACCACACGGATCTCATCTACCAAAAAGAGAGGACACCTGTCCAACCACACAGATCTCATCTACCAAAGAGAGAGCACACCTGTCCAACCACACGGATCTCATCCACCAAAGAGAGAGCACACCTGTCCAACCACACAGATCTCATCTACCAAAGAGAGAGCACACCTGTCCAACCACACGGATCTCATCTACCAAAGAGAGAGCACACCTGTCCAACCACACGGATCTCATCCACCAAAGAGAGAGGACACCTGTCCAACCACACGGATCTCATCTACCAAAGAGAGAGCACACCTGTCCAACCACACGGATCTCATCCACCAAAGAGAGAGGACACCTGTCCAACCACACGGATCTCATCTACCAAAGAGAGAGCACACCTGTCCAACCACACGGATCTCCTCCACCAAAGAGAGAGCACATCTGTCCAACCACACGGATCTCCTCCACCAAAGAGAGAGCACACCTGTCCAACCACACGGATCTCATCCACCAAAGAGAGTGCACACCTGTCCAACCACACGGATCTCATCCACCAAAGAGAGAGCACACCTGTCCAACCACACGGATCTCCTCCACCAAAGAGAGAGCACATCTGTCCAACCACACGGATCTCCTCCACCAAAGAGAGAGCACATCTGTCCAACCACACGGATCTCCTCCACCTGCAGAGGCAGAAGGTGATCAAGTATTCGCACACAGGATGTAAATTACCGGAAAAATAATCCCCCTGGCTGTCAATGTTACCTTCTTCCTGGCCGATCCGCTGTTACTCATAATGTTCTGTCTGGATTCATCTCCCTATGTACAGAAGCGGTGTCTAATGCTAATGGGGGAGACTAAACACTTACAGATACCATAGGGCGTCATACAATATCCACATATATGGCATCCCTATGGACGGGAAACTAGGGGATTCATTATTAGGGTAAAGAGAATTAAATGAATAAACAGCATTAAAAACAGAACAGGAAAAGTTCTGGAAAAATTGTCGTTTTCAAAACTTTTACCAGTTTCCCTAAAATAAAACTAAGAAACAAAAACAAACACAGAAAATGACTGATTCAACTGTAAATAATAGAAAAACCAGTGCGTCCCAAAAAAAGAAAAAAACTCCTTTACTGCGACATAAGTATTCATACCCTTTACAGTGCCATTTGATTTAAGTATTCATGCCGTTTACTCCGGACTGAAGCCCCTTTGGGAGTGATTACGGCCTCCTCCTTCTTGGGGATAAGGCCACAAGGTTTACACAACTGGATATTCTGCCATTTTTCCCCTGCAGACTCTCTCAGCTCTGAACGGTTGGATGGGACCATCGGTAGAAGCCATTTTCAGGTCTCTCCAGAGATGTCCCTGTCACGATTCGGCTAGCTGGATGTGGATCCTCTGTGTCAGCGAGGGATTGGCGTGGACCGTGTCGGTGGACCGGTTCTAAGATGCTACTGGTATTCACCAGAGCCTGCCGCAAAGCGGAATGGTCTTGCTGCGGCGGTAGCAACCAGGTCGTATCCATCGGCAACGGCTCAACCTCTCTGACTGCTGAGAAGGCGCGGGACAGAAGGACTAGGCAGAGGCAAGGTCAGACATAGCAGAAGGTCAGGGCAGGCGGCAAGGATCGTAGTCAGGATGGATAGCAGAAGATCTGGAAACACAGGCTTTGGACAACACTAAACGCTTTCACTGGCACAAGGCAACAAGATCCGGCAAGGAAGTGCAGGGGAAGTGAGGTAATATACACAGGGAGCAGGTGGAAGCTAATTAGGCTAATTGGGCCAGGCACCAATCATTGGTGCACTGGCCCTTTAAATCTTAGAGAGCTGGCGCGCGCGCGCCCTAAGGAGCGGAGCCGCGCGCGCCAGGACATGACAGCCGGGGGCCGGGGACAGGTAAGTGACTTGGGATGCGATTCGCGAGCGGGCGCGTCCCGCTATGCGAATCGCATCCCCGCCGGCAATGTCAGTGCAGCGCTCCCGATCAGCGGGTCTGACCGGGGCGCTGCAGAGAGAGGAACGCCGCGAGCGCTCCGGGGAGGAGCAGGGACCCGGATCGCTCGGCGTAACAGTCCCATTGGGTTTGGGCTCTGGCTCCACTCAAGAACATTCACAGAATTGTCTCTAAGGTGTTCCTGTGTTGTCTTGGCCGTGTGCTTAGGGTCATGGTCATGTTGGGAGCTGAACCTTCTGCCCAGTTTGAGGTCCAAAGCTCTGGATCAGGTTTTTATTAACATCTCTGTACTTTGCTACATTCAGCTTTCCCACAACCCTGACCAGTCACCCTGTCCCTAAAGAACGATGATGCCCCCACCATGATCACTGTAGGGATGGTTTTGGGCAGGTGATGGGCAGTGCCTGGTTTCCCCCAGACATGATGCTGCCCCCACCATGATCACTGTAGGGATGGTATTGGGCAGGTGATGGGCAGTGCCTGGTTTCCCCCAGACATGATGCTGCCCCCCCCCCCCCCCATGATCACTGTAGGGATGGTATTGGGCAGGTGATGGGCAGTGCCTGGTTTCCTCAAGACATGATGCTGCCCCCCCCCCCCCATGATCACTGTAGGGATGGTATTGGGCAGGTGATGGGCAGTATCTGGTTTCCTCCATACATGATGCGGCCCCCACTATGATCACTGTAGGGATGGTATTGGGCAGGTGATGGGCAGTACCTGGTTTCCTCCATACATGATGCGGCCCCCACCATGATCACTGTAGGGATGGTATTGGGCAGGTGATGGGCAGTGCCTGGTTTCCTCCAGACATGATGCGGCCCCCACCATGATCACTGTAGGGATGGTATTGGGCAGGTGATGGGCAGTATCTGGTTTCCCCCAGACATGATGCTGCCCCCACCATGATCACTGTAGGGATGGTATTGGGCAGGTGAGGGGCAGTGCCTGGTTTCCTACAGACATGATGCGGCCCCCACCATGATCACTGTAGGGATGGTATTGGGCAGGTGATGGGCAGTGCCTGGTTTCCTCCAGACATGATGCTGCCCCCACCATGATCACTGTAGGGATGGTATTGGGTGGGTGATGGGCAGTGCCTGGTTTCCTCCATACATGATGCGGCCCCCACCATGATCACTGTAGGGATGGGTATTGGGCAGGTGATGGGCAGTGCCTGGTTTCCTCCATACATGATGCGGCCCCCACCATGATCACTGTAGGGATGGTATTGGGCAGGTGATGGGCAGTATCTGTTTTCCTCCAGACATGATGCGGCCCCCACCATGATCACTGTAGGGATGGTATTGGGCAGGTGATGGGCAGTATCTGTTTTCCTCCATACATGATGCTGCCCCCACCATGATCACTGTAGGGACGGTATTGGGCAGGTGATGGGCAGTGCCTGGTTTCCTCCATACATGATGCGGCCCCCACCATGATCACTGTAGGGATGGTATTGGGCAGGTGATGGGCAGTGCCTGGTTTCCTCCATACATGATGCGGCCCCCACCATGATCACTGTAGGGATGGTATTGGGCAGGTGATGGGCAGTATCTGGTTTCCTCCAGACATGATGCTGCCCCCACCATGATCACTGTAGGGATGGTATTGGGCAGGTGATGGGCAGTGCCTGGTTTCCTCCAGACATGATGCGGCCCCCACCATGATCACTGTAGGGATGGTATTGGGCAGGTGATGGGCAGTATCTGGTTTCCTCCAGACATGATGCTGCCCCCACCATGATCACTGTAGGGATGGTATTGGGCAGGTGATGGGCAGTACCTGGTTTCCCCCAGACATGATGCTGCCCCCACCATGATCACTGTAGGGATGGTATTGGGCAGGTGATGGGCAGTACCTGGTTTCCCCCAGACATGATGCTGCCCCCACCATGATCACTGTAGGGATGGTATTGGGCAGGTGATGGGCAGTATCTGGTTTCCCCCAGAAATTATGCTGCCCCCACCATGATCACTGTAGGGATGGTATTGGGCAAGTGATTATAACACTCCAGACAATAGTGACCTGTATTAGTTCAGAATCCTGTTTACATCCCCGCCCCCCCTATAGTGATCACATTGTAACCTACTGTAACAATCATTAGCAGGAAGCGTTCAGCGACGTTATAAATAAATTCCCAGGATCAGGTTATGGCTCCAATAATCACATTATAGAGAAATTCATCAAATTAACCTGGACATGACCAGCGAGCATCTCTGCAGATCCCGAGCACAGCCCAAGCCATCTGCATACAGAGAGATAACCAGGTCACACAGCCCGAGCCAGCTGCATACAGAGAGATCACCAAGTCACACAGCCTGACCCTTCTGCATACAGAGAGATCACCAAGTCACACAGCCCGACCCTTCTGCATACAGAGAGATCACCAAGTCACACAGCCCGAGCCATCTGCATACAGAGAGATCACCAAGTCACACAGCCCGACCCTTCTGCATACAGAGAGATCACCAAGTCACACAGCCCGAGCCATCTGCATACAGAGAGATCACCAGGTCACACAGCCCGAGCCATCTGCATACAGAGAGATAACCAGGTCACACAGCCCAAGCCATCTGCATACAGAGAGATAACCAGGTCACACAGCCCGAGCCAGCTGCATACAGAGAGATCACCAAGTCACACAGCCCGAGCCATCTGCATACAGAGAGATCACCAAGTCACACAGCCTGACCCTTCTGCATACAGAGAGATCACCAAGTCACAGAGCCCGAGCCATCTGCATACAGAGAGATCACCAAGTCACACAGCCCGACCCTTCTGCATACAGAGAGATCACCAGGTCACACAGCCCCAGCCATCTGCATACAGAGAGATCACCAGGTCACACAGCCCAAGCCATCTGCATACAGAGAGATAACCAGGTCACACAGCCCGAGCCAGCTGCATACAGAGAGATCACCAAGTCACACAGCCCGACCCTTCTGCATACAGAGAGATCACCAAGTCACACAGCCCGAGCCATCTGCATACAGAGAGATCACCAAGTCACACAGCCCGACCCTTCTTCATACAGAGAGATCACAAGGTCACACAGCCCGAGCCATCTGCATACAGAGAGATCACCAGGTCACACAGCCCGAGCCATCTGCATACAGAGAGATAACCAGGTCACACAGCCCAAGCCATCTGCATACAGAGAGATAACCAGGTCACACAGCCCGAGCCAGCTGCATACAGAGAGATCACCAAGTCACACAGCCCGAGCCATCTGCATACAGAGAGATCACCAAGTCACACAGCCCGACCCTTCTGCATACAGAGAGATCACCAGGTCACACAGCCCCAGCCATCTGCATACAGAGAGATCACCAAGTCACACAGCCCGACCCTTCTGCATACAGAGAGATCACCAAGTCACACAGCCCGAGCCATCTGCATACAGAGAGATAACCAGGTCACACAGCCCGAGCCATCTGCATACAGAGAGATCACAAGGTCACACAGCCCGAGCCATCTGCATACAGAGAGATCACAAGGTCACACAGCCCGAGCCATCTGCATACAGAGAGATCACCAGGTCACACAGCCCGAGCCATCTGCATACAGAGAGATCACCAGGTCACACAGCCCGAGCCATCTGCATACAGAGAGATCACCAGGTCACACAGCCCAAGCCATCTGCATACAGAGAGATCACCAGGTCACACAGTCCGAGCCATCTGCATACAGAGAGATAACCAGGTCACACAGCCCGAGCCATCTGCATACAGAGAGATAACCAGGTCACACAGCCCGAGCCATCTGCATACAGAGAGATCACGAGGTCACACAGCCCGAGCCATCTGCATACAGAGAGATCACCAGGTCACACAGCCAGCCCCCTCCCGTTTCTCAGCCAGTCCCCTCCCGTCCCTCACACCCCAGGTCACACAGCCAGTCCCCTCCCGTCCCTCACACCCCAGGTCACACAGCCAGCCCCCTCCCGTCCCTCACACCCCCAGGTCACACAGCCAGCCCCCTCCCGTCCCTCACACCCCCAGGTCACACAGCCAGTCCCCTCCCGTCCCTCACACCCCAGGTCACACAGCCAGTCCCCTCCCTTCCCTCACACCCCAGGTCACACAGCCAGCCCCCTCCCGTCCCTCACACCCCAGGTCACACAGCCAGCCCCCTCCCGTCCCTCACACCCCCAGGTCACACAGCCAGCCCCCTCCCGTCCCTCACACCCCCAGGACACACAGCAAGTCCCCTCCCGTCCCTCACACCCCCAGGTCACACAGCCAGCCCCCTCCCGTCCCTCACACCCCCAGGACACACAGCCAGTCCCCTCCCGTCCCTCACACCCCCAGGTCACACAGCAAGTCCCCTCCCGTCCCTCACACCCCCAGGTCACACAGCCAGCCCCCTCCCGTCCCTCACACCCCCAGGACACACAGCCAGTCCCCTCCCGTCCCTCACACCCCAGGTCACACAGCCAGCCCCCTCCCGTCCCTCACACCCCAGGTCACACAGCCAGTCCCCTCCCGTCCCTCACACCCCAGGTCACACAGCCAGTCCCCTCCCGTCCCTCACACCCCCAGGACACACAGCCAGTCCCCTCCCGTCCCTCACACCCCAGGTCACACAGCCAGTCCCCTCCCGTCCCTCACACCCCAGGTCACACAGCCAGTCCCCTCCCGTCCCTCACACCCCCAGGACACACAGCCAGTCCCCTCCCGTCCCTCACACCCCCAGGTCACACAGCCAGCCCCCTCCCGTCCCTCACACCCCCAGGTCACACAGCCAGCCCCCTCCCGTCCCTCACACCCCCAGGTCACACAGCCAGCCCCCTCCCGTCCCTCACACCCCCAGGTCACACAGCCAGCCCCCTCCCGTCCCTCACACCCCAGGTCACACAGCCATTCCCCTCCCGTCCCTCACACCCCAGGTCACACAGCCAGTCCCCTCCCGTCCCTCACACCCCAGGTCACACAGCCAGTCCCCTCCCGTCCCTCACACCCCAGGTCACACAGCCATTCCCCTCCCGTCCCTCACACCCCAGGACAAACCAACACTGCTAGAAAGGAACCATACAGGAGTTGCAAATGCTGATCATGACTGTCTTGTTCTTACCACCCACCCGCCAACATGTGTCTGCCCCAGCCTAACGTCCAATAGGGAACCAAATCATTAACAAACCCCACCAAGAGGCAGTCACTCAATTTTAACGACCTATCCACTCCTCTTCCACATACATCCTCTTATACAGAGTGACCTGTGTACAGTCCTCCTCATTCCTCCACCATATATCCCCTAATACAGAGTGACCTGTGTACAGTCCTCCTCATTCCTCCACCATACATCCTCTTATACAGAGTGACCTGTGTACAGTCCTCCTCATTCCTCCACCATATATCCCCTAATACAGAGTGACCTGTGTACAGTCCTCCGCATTCATCCTCTTATACAGAGTGACCTGTGTACAGTCCTCCTCATTCCTCCACCATACATCCTCTTATACAGAGTGACCTGTGTACAGTCCTCCTCATTCCTCCACCATACATCCTCTTATACAGAGTGACCTGTGTACAGTCCTCCGCATTCATCCTCTTATACAGAGTGACCTGTGTACAGTCCTCCTCATTCCTCCACCATACATCCTCTTATACAGAGTGACCTGTGTACAGTCCTCCTCATTCCTCCACCATACATCCTCTTATACAGAGTGACCTGTGTACAGTCCTCCTCATTCCTCCACCATATATCCCCTAATACAGAGTGACCTGTATATAAAAAAAAAGTTGCACAGAATGTACATATCATCACACTGTGTATACACCTGCAGTACATTATATATGGTGTATAGACTATATACAATGATATCATCACACTGTGTATACACCTGCAGTACATTATATATGGTGTATAGACTATATACAATGATATCATCACACTGTGTATACACCTGCAGTACATTATATATGGTGTATAGACTATATACAATGATATCATCACACTGTGTATACACCTGCAGTACATTATATATGGTGTATAGACTATATACAATGATATCATCACACTGTGTATACACCTGCAGTACATTATATATGGTGTATAGACTATATACAATGATATCATCACACTGTGTATACACCTGCAGTACATTATATATGGTGTATAGACTATATACAATGATATCATCACACTGTGTATACACCTGCAGTACATTATATATGGTGTATAGACTATATACAATGATATCATCACACTGTGTATACACCTGCAGTACATTATATATGGTGTATAGACTATATACAATGATATCATCACACTGTGTATACACCTGCAGTACATTATATATGGTGTATAGACTATATACAATGATATCATCACACTGTGTATACACCTGCAGTACATTATATATGGTGTATAGACTATATACAATGATATCATCACACTGTGTATACACCTGCAGTACATTATATATGGTGTATAGACTATATACAATGATATCATCACACTGTGTATACACCTGCAGTACATTATATATGGTGTATAGACTATATACAATGATATCATCACACTGTGTATACACCTGCAGTACATTATATATGGTGTATAGACTATATACAATGATATCATCACACTGTGTATACACCTGCAGTACATTATATATGGTGTATAGACTATATACAATGATATCATCACACTGTGTATACACCTGCAGTACATTATATATGGTGTATAGACTATATACAATGATATCATCACACTGTGTATACACCTGCAGTACATTATATATGGTGTATAGACTATATACAATGATATCATCACACTGTGTATACACCTGCAGTACATTATATATGGTGTATAGACTATATACAATGATATCATCACACTGTGTATACACCTGCAGTACATTATATATGGTGTATAGACTATATACAATGATATCATCACACTGTGTATACACCTGCAGTACATTATATATGGTGTATAGACTATATACAATGATATCATCACACTGTGTATACACCTGCAGTACATTATATATGGTGTATAGACTATATACAATGATATCATCACACTGTGTATACACCTGCAGTACATTATATATGGTGTATAGACTATATACAATGATATCATCACACTGTGTATACACCTGCAGTACATTATATATGGTGTATAGACTATATACAATGATATCATCACACTGTGTATACACCTGCAGTACATTATATATGGTGTATAGACTATATACAATGATATCATCACACTGTGTATACACCTGCAGTACATTATATATGGTGTATAGACTATATACAATGATATCATCACACTGTGTATACACCTGCAGTACATTATATATGGTGTATAGACTATATACAATGATATCATCACACTGTGTATACACCTGCAGTACATTATATATGGTGTATAGACTATATACAATGATATCATCACACTGTGTATACACCTGCAGTACATTATATATGGTGTATAGACTATATACAATGATATCATCACACTGTGTATACACCTGCAGTACATTATATATGGTGTATAGACTATATACAATGATATCATCACACTGTGTATACACCTGCAGTACATTATATATGGTGTATAGACTATATACAATGATATCATCACACTGTGTATACACCTGCAGTACATTATATATGGTGTATAGACTATATACAATGATATCATCACACTGTGTATACACCTGCAGTACATTATATATGGTGTATAGACTATATACAATGATATCATCACACTGTGTATACACCCGCAGTACATTATATATGGTGTATAGACTATATACAATGATATCATCACACTGTGTATACACCCGCAGTACATTATATATGGTGTATAGACTATATACAATGATATCATCACACTGTGTATACACCCGCAGTACATTATATATGGTGTATAGACTATATACAATGATATCATCACACTGTGTATACACCCGCAGTACATTATATATGGTGTATAGACTATATACAATGATATCATCACACTGTGTATACACCCGCAGTACATTATATATGGTGTATAGACTATATACAATGATATCATCACACTGTGTATACACCCGCAGTACATTATATATGGTGTATAGACTATATACAATGATATCATCACACTGTGTATACACCCGCAGTACATTATATATGGTGTATAGACTATATACAATGATATCATCACACTGTGTATACACCCGCAGTACATTATATATGGTGTATAGACTATATACAATGATATCATCACACTGTGTATACACCCGCAGTACATTATATATGGTGTATAGACTATATACAATGATATCATCACACTGTGTATACACCCGCAGTACATTATATATGGTGTATAGACTATATACAATGATATCATCACACTGTGTATACACCCGCAGTACATTATATATGGTGTATAGACTATATACAATGATATCATCACACTGTGTATACACCTGCAGTACATTATATATGGTGTATAGACTATATACAATGATATCATCACACTGTGTATACACCCGCAGTACATTATATATGGTGTAGAGACTATATACAATGATATCATCACACTGTGTATACACCCGCAGTACATTATATATGGTGTAGAGACTATATACAATGATATCATCACACTGTGTATACACCCGCAGTACATTATATATGGTGTAGAGACTATATACAATGATATCATCACACTGTGTATACACCCGCAGTACATTATATATGGTGTAGAGACTATATACAATGATATCATCACACTGTGTATACACCCGCAGTACATTATATATGGTGTAGAGACTATATACAATGATATCATCACACTGTGTATACACCCGCAGTACATTATATATGGTGTAGAGACTATATACAATGATATCATCACACTGTGTATACACCCGCAGTACATTATATATGGTGTAGAGACTATATACAATGATATCATCACACTGTGTATACACCCGCAGTACATTATATATGGTGTAGAGACTATATACAATGATATCATCACACTGTGTATACACCTGCAGTACATTATATATGGTGTAGAGACTATATACAATGATATCATCACACTGTGTATACACCTGCAGTACATTATATATGGTGTAGAGACTATATACAATGATATCATCACACTGTGTATACACCTGCAGTACATTATATATGGTGTAGAGACTATATACAATGATATCATCACACTGTGTATACACCTGCAGTACATTATATATGGTGTAGAGACTATATACAATGATATCATCACACTGTGTATACACCTGCAGTACATTATATATGGTGTAGAGACTATATACAATGATATCATCACACTGTGTATACACCTGCAGTACATTATATATGGTGTAGAGACTATATACAATGATATCATCACACTGTGTATACACCTGCAGTACATTATATATGGTGTAGAGACTATATACAATGATATCATCACACTGTGTATACACCTGCAGTACATTATATATGGTGTAGAGACTATATACAATGATATCATCACACTGTGTATACACCTGCAGTACATTATATATGGTGTAGAGACTATATACAATGATATCATCACACTGTGTATACACCTGCAGTACATTATATATGGTGTAGAGACTATATACAATGATATCATCACACTGTGTATACACCTGCAGTACATTATATATGGTGTAGAGACTATATACAATGATATCATCACACTGTGTATACACCTGCAGTACATTATATATGGTGTAGAGACTATATACAATGATATCATCACACTGTGTATACACCTGCAGTACATTATATATGGTGTAGAGACTATATACAATGATATCATCACACTGTGTATACACCTGCAGTACATTATATATGGTGTAGAGACTATATACAATGATATCATCACACTGTGTATACACCTGCAGTACATTATATATGGTGTAGAGACTATATACAATGATATCATCACACTGTGTATACACCTGCAGTACATTATATATGGTGTAGAGACTATATACAATGATATCATCACACTGTGTATACACCTGCAGTACATTATATATGGTGTAGAGACTATATACAATGATATCATCACACTGTGTATACACCTGCAGTACATTATATATGGTGTAGAGACTATATACAATGATATCATCACACTGTGTATACACCTGCAGTACATTATATATGGTGTAGAGACTATATACAATGATATCATCACACTGTGTATACACCTGCAGTACATTATATATGGTGTAGAGACTATATACAATGATATCATCACACTGTGTATACACCCGCAGTACATTATATATGGTGTAGAGACTATATACAATGATATCATCACACTGTGTATAACCACCCTCCCCTCCCTGTATATAGACAGCAGGGACTCACCAGCTCCACAGATCCGTAGTGTTTTCGGCTGAATTCTCCTCGTCTGCAGCCCAAATCTTCTGAGACGGAGCTGGAAGAGAAACGCTTCATTAGTAACCATAGCGAGAACCACAGCGTCTACTGCAGGGCTCAGCAAGGAGGGGTCTCCTGAGCAAGAAGAGGAGGGGCAGCCGCTCAGCAATGAGGGGTCTCCTGAGCAAGAAGAGGAGGGGCAGCCGCTCAGCAATGAGGGGTCTCCTGAGCAAGAAGAGGAGGGGCAGCCGCTCAGCAATGGTCCCAGCAAGAAGGGGTCACAGTCACATCAGCTACACTAAAAAGGACAGCACCTGCCAGCCCCCCCCCCCCAACCTGCCAGACCCCCAGACATCCCCCAACCTGCCAGCCCCCCCCAACCTACCAGCCCCCCAGACATCCCCCAACCTGCCAGCCCCCCCCCAACCTGCCAGCCCCCCAGACATCCCCCAACCTGCCAGCCCCCCCCAACCTACCAGCCCCCCAGACATCCCCCAACCTGCCAGCCCCCCCAGACATCCCCCAACCTGCCAGCCCCCCCAGACATCCCCCAACCTGCCAGCCCCCCCAACCTACCAGCCCCCCAGACATCCCCCAACCTACCAGCCTACAAGCCCCCCAGACACTGCCCAACCTGCCAGCCCCCCCCCAGACACTGCCCAACCTGCCAGCCCCCCCCCCAGACATCCCCCAACCTGCCAGCCCCCCCCCAGACATCCCCCAACCTGCCAGCCCCCCCCAGACATCCCCCAACCTACCAGCCCCCCCCCCAGACATCCCCCAACCTCTCAGCCCCCCCCCCCAGACATCCCCCAACCTGCCAGCCCCCCCAGACATCCCCCAACCTGCCAGCCCCCCCAGACATCCCCCAACCTGCCAGCCCCCCCAGACACCGCCCAACCTGCCAGCCCCCCCAGACACCGCCCAACCTGCCAGCCCCCCCAGACACTGCCCAACCTGCCAGCCCCCCCAGACACTGCCCAACCTGCCAGCCCCCCCAGACACTGCCCAACCTGCCAGCCACCCCAGACACTGCCCAACCTGCCAGCCCCCCCAAACACTGCCCAACCTGCCAGCCCCCCCAAACACTGCCCAACCTGCCAGCCCCCCCAAACACTGCCCAACCTGCCAGCCCCCCCAGACATCCCCCAACCTGCCAGCACCCCAGACATCCCCCAACCTGCCAGCCCCCCCCATCCCCCAACCTGCCAGCCCCCCAGACACTGCCCAACCTGCCAGCCCCCCCAGACACTGCCCAACCTGCCAGCCACCCCAGACACTGCCCAACCTGCCAGCCCCCCCCAAACACTGCCCAACCTGCCAGCCCCCCCAAACACTGCCCAACCTGCCAGCCCCCCCAGACATCCCCCAACCTGCCAGCACCCCAGACATCCCCCAACCTGCCAGCCCCCCCATCCCCCAACCTGCCAGCCCCCCCAGACACTCCCCAACCTGCCAGCCCCCCAGACACTGCCCCACCCCCAGACCCTGCCCAACCGGTCACCCTACATACAGATCTGACAGTACAGCGCGGGGGACTATGCTGGCGCTATCACCCTACATACAGATCTGACAGTACAGCGCGGGGGACTATGCTGGCGCTATCACCCTACATTACAGATCAATGACAGTACAGCGCGGGGGACTATGCTGGCGCTATCACCCTACATACAGATCTGACAGTACCGTGCGGGGGACTATGCTGGCGCTATCACCCTACATACAGATCTGACAGTACAGCGCGGGGGACTATGCTGGCGCCATCACCCTACATACAGATCTGTGAGTACAGCGCGGGGGACTATGCTGGCGCTATCACCCTACATACAGATCTGACAGTACAGCGCGGGGGACTATGCTGGCGCCATCACCCTACATACAGATCTGTGAGTACAGCGCGGGGGACTATGCTGGCGCTATCACCCTACATACAGATCTGTGACAGTACAGTGCGGGGGACTATGCTGGCGCCATCACCCTACATACAGATCTGTGACAGTACAGCGCGGGGGACTATGCTGGCGCTATCACCCTACATACAGATCTGACAGTACAGCGCGGGGGACTATGCTGGCGCTATCACCCTACATACAGATCTGTGAGTACAGCGCGGGGGACTATGCTGGCGCTATCACCCTACATACAGATCTGACAGTACAGCGCGGGGGACTATGCTGGTGCTATCACCCTACATACAGATCTGACAGTACAGTGCGGGGGACTATGCTGGCGCTATCACCCTACATACAGATCTGACAGTACAGTGCGGGGGACTATGCTGGCGCTATCACCCTACATACAGATCTGACAGTACAGCGCGGGGGACTATGCTGGCGCTATCACCCTACATACAGATCTGACAGTACAGCGCGGGGGACTATGCTGGCGCTATCACCCTACATACAGATCTGACAGTACAGCGCGGGGGACTATGCTGGCGCTATCACCCTACATACAGATCTGTGACAGTACAGCGCGGGGAACTATGCTGGCGCTATCACCCTACATACAGATCTGTGAGTACAGCGCGGGGGACTATGCTGGCGCTATCACCCTACATACAGATCTGTGACAGTACAGCGTGGGGGACTATGCTGGCGCTATCACCCTACATACAGATCTGTGAGTACAGCGCGGGGGACTATGCTGGCGCTATCACCCTACATACAGATCTGACGGTACAGCCCGGGGGACTATGCTGGCGCTATCACCCTACATACAGATCTGACAGTACAGCGCGGGGGACTATGCTGGCGCTATCACCCTACATACAGATCTGACAGTACAGCGCGGGGGACTATGCTGGCGCTATCACCCTACATACAGATCTGACAGTACAGCGCGGGGGACTATGCTGGCGCTATCACCCTACATACAGATCTGACAGTACAGTGCGGGGGACTATGCTGGCGCTATCACCCTACATACAGATCTGACAGTACAGCGCGGGGGACTATGCTGGCGCTATCACCCTACATACAGATCTGACAGTACAGCGCGGGGGACTATGCTGGCGCTATCACCCTACATACAGATCTGACAGTACAGCGCGGGGGACTATGCTGGCGCTATCACCCTACATACAGATCTGACAGTACAGCGCGGGGGACTATGCTGGCGCTATCACCCTACATACAGATCTGACGGTACAGCGCGGGGGACTATGCTGGCGCTATCACCCTACATACAGATCTGACGGTACAGCCCGGGGGACTATGCTGGCGCTATCACCCTACATACAGATCTGACAGTACAGCGCGGGGGACTATGCTGGCGCTATCACCCTACATACAGATCTGACAGTACAGCGCGGGGGACTATGCTGGCGCTATCACCCTACATACAGATCTGACAGTACAGCGCGGGGGACTATGCTGGCGCTATCACCCTACATACAGATCTGACAGTACAGCGCGGGGGACTATGCTGGCGCTATCACCCTACATACAGATCTGACAGTACAGCGCGGGGGACTATGCTGGCGCTATCACCCTACATACAGATCTGACAGTACAGCGCGGGGGACTATGCTGGCGCTATCACCCTACATACAGATCTGACAGTACAGCGCGGGGGACTATGCTGGCGCTATCACCCTACATACAGATCTGACAGTACAGCGCGGGGGACTATGCTGGCGCTATCACCCTACATACAGATCTGACAGTACAGCGCGGGGGACTATGCTGGCGCTATCACCCTACATACAGATCTGACAGTACAGTGCGGGGGACTATGCTGGCGCTATCACCCTACATACAGATCTGACAGTACAGTGCGGGGGACTATGCTGGCGCTATCACCCTACATTACAGATCTGTGACAGTACAGCGCGGGGGACTATGCTGGCGCTATTACCCTACATACAGATCTGACAGTACAGCACAGGGGACTATGCTGGCTGTTACGCCGAGCGCTCCGGGTCCCCGCTCCTCCCCGGAGCGCTCGCTACACTCTCCTCACTGCAGCGCTCCGGTCAGTTCCACTGACCCGGGGCGCTGCGATACCGCCTCCAGCCGGGATGCGATTCGCGATGCGGGTAGCGCCCGCTCGCGATGCGCACCCCGGCTCCCGTACCTGACTCGCTCTCCGTCAGTCCTGTCCCGGCGCGCGCGGCCCCGCTCCCTAGGGCGCGCGCGCGCCGGGTCTTTGCGATTTAAAGGGCCACTGCGCCGCTGATTGGCGCAGTGGTTCCAATTAGTGTTAACACCTGTGCACTTCCCTATATCACCTCACTTCCCCTTCACTCCCTCGCCGGATCTTGTTGCCATCGTGCCAGTGAAAGCGTTTCCTTGTGTGTTCCTAGCCTGTGTTCCAGACCTCCTGCCGTTGCCCCTGACTACGATCCTTGCTGCCTGCCCCGACCTTCTGCTACGTCCGACCTTGCTTCTGTCTACTCCCTTGTACCGCGCCTATCTTCAGCAGCCAGAGAGGTTGAGCCGTTGCTAGTGGATACGACCTGGTCACTACCGCCGCAGCAAGACCATCCCGCTTTGCGGCGGGCTCTGGTGAAAACCAGTAGTGACTTAGAACCGATCCACTAGCACGGTCCACGCCAATCCCTCTCTGGCACAGAGGATCCACTACCTGCCAGCCGGCATCGTGACAGTAGATCCGGCCATGGATCCCGCTGAAGTTCCTCTGCCAGTTGTCGCTGACCTCACCACGGTGGTCGCCCAGCAGTCACAACAGATAGAGCAACAAGGCCAACAGCTGTCTCAACTGACTGTGATGCTACAACAGTTACTACCACAGCTCCAGCAATCATCTCCTCCGCCAGCTCCTGCACCTCCTCCGCAGCGAGTGGCCGCTTCTGGACTACGACTATCCTTGCCGGATAAATTTGATGGGGACTCTAAGTTTTGCCGTGGCTTTCTTTCCCAATGTTCATTGCACTTGGAGATGATGTCGGACCAGTTCCCCACTGAAAGGTCTAAGGTGGCTTTCGTAGTCAGCCTTCTGTCTGGAAAAGCCCTGTCTTGGGCCACACCGCTCTGGGACCGCAATGACCCCGTCACTGCCTCTGTACACTCCTTCTTCTCGGAAATTCGAAGTGTCTTTGAGGTACCTGCCCGAGCCTCTTCTGCTGAGACTGCCCTGTTGAACCTGGTCCAGGGTAATTCTTCCGTTGGCGAGTATGCCGTACAATTCCGTACTCTTGCTTCATAATTATCCTGGAATAATGAGGCCCTCTGCGCGACCTTTAAAAAAGGCCTATCCAGCAACATTAAAGATGTTCTGGCCGCACGAGAAATCCCTGCTAATCTACATGAACTCATTCACCTAGCCACTCGCATTGACATGCGTTTTTCCGAAAGGCGTCAGGAGCTCCGCCAGGATATGGACTCTGTTCGCACGAGGCGTTTCTTCTCCCCGGCTCCTCTCTCCTCTGGTCCCCTGCAATCTGTTCCTGTGCCTCCCGCCGTGGAGGCTATGCAGGTCGACCGGTCTCGCCTGACACCTCAAGAGAGGACACGACGCCGCATGGAGAATCTCTGCCTGTACTGTGCTAGTACCGAACACTTCCTGAAGGATTGTCCTATCCGTCCTCCCCGCCTGGAAAGACGTACGCTGACTCCGCACAAAGGTGAGACAGTCCTTGATGTCTACTCTGCTTCTCCACGTCTTACTGTGCCTGTGCGGATGTCTGCCTCTGCCTTCTCCTTCTCTGCTGTGGCCTTCTTGGACTCCGGATCTGCAGGAAATTTTATTTTGGCCTCTCTCGTCAACAGGTTCAACATCCCGGTGACCAGTCTCGCCAGACCCCTCTACATCAATTGTGTAAACAATGAAAGATTGGACTGTACCATACGTTTCCGCACGGAGCCCCTTCTAATGTGCATCGGATCTCATCACGAGAGGATTGAACTTTTGGTCCTCCCCAATTGCACTTCTGAAATTCTCCTTGGACTTCCCTGGCTTCAACTCCATTCCCCAACCCTGGATTGGTCCACTGGGGAGATCAGGAGTTGGGGGCCCTCTTGTTCCAAGGACTGCCTAAAACCGGTTCCCAGTAACCCTTGCCGTGACTCTGTGGTTCCTCCTGTAACCGGTCTCCCTAAGGCCTATATGGACTTTGCGGACGTTTTTTGCAAAAAACAAGCTGAGACTCTACCTCCTCACAGGCCTTATGATTGTCCTATTGACCTCCTCCCGGGCACTACTCCACATCGGGGCAGAATCTATCCTCTGTCCGTCCCAGAGACTCTTGCCATGTCTGAATACGTCCAGGAAAATTTAAAGAAGGGCTTTATCCGTAAATCCTCCTCTCCTGCCGGAGCCGGATTTTTCTTTGTGTCCAAAAAAGATGGCTCTCTACGTCCTTGCATTGACTACCGCGGTCTTAATAAAATCACGGTTAAGAACTGCTACCCCCTACCCCTCATCTCTGAACTCTTTGATCGCCTCCAAGGTGCCCACATTTTTACCAAACTGGACTTAAGAGGTGCTTATAATCTCATCCGCATCAGAGAGGGGGATGAATGGAAAACGGCATTTAACACCAGAGATGGACACTTTGAGTATCTGGTCATGCCCTTTGGCCTGTGCAACGCCCCTGCCGTCTTCCAAGACTTTGTTAATGAAATTTTTCGTGATCTCCTATACTCCTGTGTTGTTGTATATCTGGACGATATCCTGATTTTTTCTGCCAATCTAGAAGAACACCGCCAGCATGTCCGTATGGTTCTTCAGAGACTTCGTGACAATCAACTCTATGCCAAAATAGAGAAATGTCTGTTTGAATGCCAATCTCTTCCTTTCCTAGGATACTTGGTCTCTGGCCAGGGACTACAAATGGATCCAGACAAACTCTCTGCCGTCTTAGATTGGCCACGCCCCTCCGGACTCCGTGCCATCCAACGTTTTTTGGGGTTCGCCAATTATTACAGGCAATTTATTCCACATTTTTCTACCGTTGTGGCTCCTATTGTGGCTTTAACCAAAAAAAATGCCGATCCCAAGTCTTGGCCTCCTCAAGCGGAAGACGCCTTTAAACGGCTCAAGTCTGCCTTTTCTTCGGCTCCCGTGCTCTCCAGACCTGACCCATCTAAACCCTTCCTATTGGAGGTTGATGCCTCCTCAGTGGGAGCTGGAGCTGTCCTTCTACAAAAAAACTCTTCCGGGCATGCTGTTACTTGTGGTTTTTTTTCTAGGACCTTCTCTCCGGCGGAGAGGAACTACTCCATCGGGGATCGAGAGCTTCTAGCCATTAAATTAGCACTTGAGGAATGGAGGCATCTGCTGGAGGGATCAAGATTTCCAGTTATTATTTACACCGATCACAAGAACCTCTCCTACCTCCAGTCTGCCCAACGGCTGAATCCCCGTCAGGCCAGGTGGTCTCTGTTCTTTGCCCGATTTAATTTTGAAATTCACTTTCGGCCTGCCGATAAGAACATTAGGGCCGATGCTCTCTCTCGTTCCTCAGATGCTTCTGAAGTTGAACTCTCTCCTCAACACATCATTCCTCCTGACTGCCTGATTTCCACTTCTCCAGCCTCCATCAGGCAAACTCCTCCAGGAAAGACCTTTGTTTCTCCACACCAACGCCTCGGAATCCTCAAATGGGGTCACTCCTCCCATCTCGCAGGTCATGCGGGCATCAAGAAATCTGTGCAACTCATCTCTCGCTTCTATTGGTGGCCGACTCTAGAGACTGATGTGGTGGACTTTGTGCGAGCCTGCACTATCTGTGCCCGGGATAAGACTCCTCGCCAGAAGCCCGCTGGTTTTCTTCATCCTCTGCCTGTCCCCGAACAGCCTTGGTCTCTGATTGGTATGGATTTTATTACTGACTTACCCCCATCCCATGGCAACACTGTTATTTGGGTGGTCGTTGATCGATTCTCCAAAATGGCACATTTCATCCCTCTTCCTGGTCTTCCTTCAGCGCCTCAGTTGGCTAAACAATTTTTTGTACACATTTTTCGTCTTCACGGGTTGCCTACGCAGATCGTCTCGGATAGAGGCGTCCAATTCGTGTCTAAATTCTGGAGGGCTCTCTGTAAACAACTCAAGATTAAATTAAATTTTTCTTCTGCATACCATCCTCAATCCAATGGACAAGTAGAAAGAATTAACCAGGTCTTGGGTGATTATTTACGACATTTTGTTTCCTCCCGCCAGGATGACTGGGCAGATCTTCTACCTTGGGCCGAATTCTCGTATAATTTCAGAGTCTCTGAATCTTCCTCCAAATCCCCATTTTTCGTGGTGTACGGCCGTCACCCTCTTCCTCCCCTCCCTACCCCCTTGCCCTCTGGTCTGCCCGCTGTGGATGAAATTTCTCGTGATCTTTCCATCATATGGAGAGAGACCCAAAATTCTCTCTTACAGGCTTCTTCACGCATGAAGAAATTCGCGGATAAGAAAAGAAGAGCTCCTCCCATTTTTTCCCCTGGAGACAAGGTATGGCTCTCCGCTAAATATGTCCGCTTCCGTGTCCCTAGCTATAAGTTGGGACCACGCTATCTTGGTCCTTTCAAAATTTTGCGCCAGATTAATCCTGTCTCTTACAAACTTCTTCTTCCTCCTTCTCTTCGTATTCCTAATGCCTTTCACGTTTCTCTTCTTAAACCACTTATCATTAACCGTTTCTCTCCCAAATCTGTTCCTCCCACTCCTGTCTCCGGCTCCTCGGACATCTTCTCCGTCAAAGAGATTTTAGCATCAAAAAAGGTCAGAGGGAAAACCTTCTTTTTAGTGGATTGGGAGGGTTGTGGTCCAGAAGAGAGGTCCTGGGAACCTGAGGACAATATCCTGGACAAAAGTCTGGTCCTCAGGTTCTCAGGCTCCAAGAAGAGGGGGAGACCCAAGGGGGGGGGGTACTGTTACGCCGAGCGCTCCGGGTCCCCGCTCCTCCCCGGAGCGCTCGCTACACTCTCCTCACTGCAGCGCTCCGGTCAGTTCCACTGACCCGGGGCGCTGCGATACCGCCTCCAGCCGGGATGCGATTCGCGATGCGGGTAGCGCCCGCTCGCGATGCGCACCCCGGCTCCCGTACCTGACTCGCTCTCCGTCAGTCCTGTCCCGGCGCGCGCGGCCCCTCTCCCTAGGGCGCGCGCGCGCCGGGTCTTTGCGATTTAAAGGGCCACTGCGCCGCTGATTGGCGCAGTGGTTCCAATTAGTGTTAACACCTGTGCACTTCCCTATATCACCTCACTTCCCCTTCACTCCCTCGCCGGATCTTGTTGCCATCGTGCCAGTGAAAGCGTTTCCTTGTGTGTTCCTAGCCTGTGTTCCAGACCTCCTGCCGTTGCCCCTGACTACGATCCTTGCTGCCTGCCCCGACCTTCTGCTACGTCCGACCTTGCTTCTGTCTACTCCCTTGTACCGCGCCTATCTTCAGCAGCCAGAGAGGTTGAGCCGTTGCTAGTGGATACGACCTGGTCACTACCGCCGCAGCAAGACCATCCCGCTTTGCGGCGGGCTCTGGTGAAAACCAGTAGTGACTTAGAACCGATCCACTAGCACGGTCCACGCCAATCCCTCTCTGGCACAGAGGATCCACTACCTGCCAGCCGGCATCGTGACACTGGCGCTATCACCCTACATACAGATCTGTGACAGTACAGCGCAGGGGACTATGCTGGCGCTATCACCCTACATACAGATCTGACAGTACAGCGCGGGGGACTATGCTGGCGCTATCACCCTACATACAGATCTGTGACAGTACAGCGCAGGGGACTATGCTGGCGCTATCACCCTACATACAGATCTGTGACAGTACAGCGCAGGG
The DNA here is from genome assembly GCF_029499605.1 of Hyla sarda. Taxonomy (NCBI): domain Eukaryota; kingdom Metazoa; phylum Chordata; class Amphibia; order Anura; family Hylidae; genus Hyla; species Hyla sarda. The sequence continues at coordinate 45,086 of NW_026607883.1, read as the reverse complement.
GACTATGCTGGCGCTATCACCCTACAAACAGATCTGACAGTACAGTGCGGGGGACTATGCTGGCGCTATCACCCTACATACAGATCTGACAGTACAGTGCGGGGGACTATGCTGGCGCTATCACCCTACATACAGATCTGACAGTACAGTGCGGGGGACTATGCTGGCGCTATCACCCTACATACAGATCTGACAGTACAGTGCGGGGGACTATGCTGGCGCTATCACCCTACATACAGATCTGACAGTACAGCGCGGGGGACTATGCTGGCGCTATCACCCTACATACAGATCTGACAGTACAGCGCGGGGGACTATGCTGGCGCTATCACCCTACATACAGATCTGACAGTACAGCGCGGGGGACTATGCTGGCGATATCACCCTACATACAGATCTGACAGTACAGCGCGGGGGACTATGCTGGCGCTATCACCCTACATACAGATCTGACAGTACAGCGCGGGGGACTATGCTGGCGCTATCACCCTACATACAGATCTGACAGTACAGTGCGGGGGACTATGCTGGCGCTATCACCCTACATACAGATCTGACAGTACAGTGCGGGGGACTATGCTGGCGCTATCACCCTACATACAGATCTGACAGTACAGCGCGGGGGACTATGCTGGCGCTATCACCCTACATACAGATCTGACAGTACAGCGCGGGGGACTATGCTGGCGCTATCACCCTACATACAGATCTGACAGTACAGTGCGGGGGACTATGCTGGCGCTATCACCCTACATACAGATCTGACAGTACAGCGCGGGGGACTATGCTGGCGCTATCACCCTACATACAGATCTGACAGTACAGCGCAGGGGACTATGCTGGTGCTATCACCCTACATACAGATCTGACAGTACAGCGCGGGGGACTATGCTGGCGCTATCACCCTACATACAGATCTGACAGTACAGCGCGGGGGACTATGCTGGCGCTATCACCCTACATACAGATCTGACAGTACAGTGTGGGGGACTATGCTGGTGCTATCACCCTACATACAGATCTGACAGTACAGCGCGGGGGACTATGCTGGCGCTATCACCCTACATACAGATCTGACGGTACAGTGCGGGGGACTATGCTGGCGCTATCACCCTACATACAGATCTGACAGTACAGTGCGGGGGACTATGCTGGCGCTATCACCCTACATACAGATCTGACAGTACAGCGCGGGGGACTATGCTGGCGCTATCACCCTACATACAGATGTGACAGTACAGCGCGGGGGACTATGCTGGCGCTATCACCCTACATACAGATCTGACAGTACAGCGCGGGGGACTATGCTGGCGCTATCACCCTACATACAGATCTGACAGTACAGTGCGGGGGACTATGCTGGCGCTATCACCCTACATACAGATCTGACAGTACAGCCCGGGGGACTATGCTGGCGCTATCACCCTACATACAGATCTGACAGTACAGTGCGGGGGACTATGCTGGCGCTATCACCCTACATACAGATCTGACAGTACAGCCCGGGGGACTATGCTGGCGCTATCACCCTACATACAGATCTGACAGTACAGTGCGGGGGACTATGCTGGCGCTATCACCCTACATACAGATCTGACAGTACAGCCCGGGGGACTATGCTGGCGCTATCACCCTACATACAGATCTGACAGTACAGTGCGGGGGACTATGCTGGCGCTATCACCCTACATACAGATCCGACAGTACAGCGCGGGGGACTATGCTGGCGCTATCACCCTACATACAGATCTGTGACAGTACAGCGCGGGGGACTATGCTGGCGCTATCACCCTACATACAGATCTGACAGTACAGCGCGGGGGACTATGCTGGCGCTATCACCCTACATACAGATCTGACAGTACAGCCCGGGGGACTATGCTGGCGCTATCACCCTACATACAGATCTGACAGTACAGCGCGGGGGACTATGCTGGCGCTATCACCCTACATACAGATCTGACAGTACAGCGCGGGGGACTATGCTGGCGCTATCACCCTACATACAGATCTGACAGTACAGCGCGGGGGACTATGCTGGCGCTATCACCCTACATACAGATCTGACAGTACAGCGCGGGGGACTATGCTGGCGCTATTACCCTACATACAGATCTGACAGTACAGTGTGGGGGACTATGCTGGCGCTATCACCCTACATACAGATCTGACAGTACAGCGCGGGGGACTATGCTGGCGCCATCACCCTACATACAGATCAATGACAGTACAGCGCGGGGGACTATGCTGGCGCTATCACCCTACATACAGATCAATGACAGTACAGCGCGGGGGACTATGCTGGCGCTATCACCCTACATACAGATCTGACAGTACAGCGCAGGGGACTATGCTGGCGCTATCACCCTACATACAGATCTGACAGTACAGCGCAGGGGACTATGCTGGCGCTATCACCCTACATACAGATCTGACAGTACAGCGCGGGGGACTATGCTGGCGCTATCACCCTACATACAGATCTGACAGTACAGCGCGGGGGACTATGCTGGCGCTATCACCCTACATACAGATCTGACAGTACAGCGCGGGGGACTATGCTGGCGCTATCACCCTACATACAGATCTGACAGTACAGCGCGGGGGACTATGCTGGCGCTATCACCCTACATACAGATCTGACAGTACAGCGCGGGGGACTATGCTGGCGCTATCACCCTACATACAGATCTGACAGTACAGCGCGGGGGACTATGCTGGCGCTATCACCCTACATACAGATCTGACAGTACAGCGCGGGGGACTATGCTGGCGCTATCACCCTACATACAGATCTGACAGTACAGTGTGGGGGACTATGCTGGCGCTATCACCCTACATACAGATCTGTGACAGTACAGCGCGGGGGACTATGCTGGCGCTATCACCCTACATACAGATCTGACAGTACAGCGCGGGGGACTATGCTGGCGCTATCACCCTACATACAGATCTGACAGTACAGTGCGGGGGACTATGCTGGTGCTATCACCCTACATACAGATCTGACAGTACAGCGCGGGGGACTATGCTGGCGCTATCACCCTACATACAGATCTGACAGTACAGCGCAGGGGACTATGCTGGCGCTATCACCCTACATACAGATCTGACAGTACAGCGCGGGGGACTATGCTGGCGCTATCACCCTACATACAGATCTGACAGTACAGCGCGGGGGACTATGCTGGCGCTATCACCCTACATACAGATCTGTGAGAGTACAGCGCGGGGGACTATGCTGGCGCTATCACCCTACATACAGATCTGACAGTACAGTGCGGGGGACTATGCTGGCGCTATCACCCTACATACAGATCTGACAGTACAGCGCGGGGGACTATGCTGGCGCTATCACCCTACATACAGATCTGACAGTACAGCGCGGGGGACTATGCTGGCGCTATTACCCTACATACAGATCTGACAGTACAGTGCGGGGGACTATGCTGGCGCCATCACCCTACATACAGATCAATGACAGTACAGCGCGGGGGACTATGCTGGCGCTATCACCCTACATACAGATCTGACAGTACAGTGTGGGGGACTATGCTGGCGCTATCACCCTACATACAGATCTGACAGTACAGCGCGGGGGACTATGCTGGCGCTATTACCCTACATACAGATCTGACAGTACAGTGCGGGGGACTATGCTGGCGCCATCACCCTACATACAGATCAATGACAGTACAGCGCGGGGGACTATGCTGGCGCTATCACCCTACATACAGATCTGACAGTACAGCGCGGGGGACTATGCTGGCGCTATCACCCTACATACAGATCTGTGACAGTACAGCGCGGGGGACTATGCTGGCGCTATCACCCTACATACAGATCTGACAGTACAGTGTGGGGGACTATGCTGGCGCTATCACCCTACATACAGATCTGTGACAGTACAGCGCGGGGGACTATGCTGGCGCTATCACCCTACATACAGATCTGACGGTACAGCGCGGGGGACTATGCTGGCGCTATCACCCTACATACAGATCTGACAGTACAGTGCGGGGGACTATGCTGGCGCTATCACCCTACATACAGATCTGACAGTACAGTGCGGGGGACTATGCTGGCGCTATCACCCTACATACAGATCTGACAGTACAGCGCAGGGGACTATGCTGGCGCTATCACCCTACATACAGATCTGACAGTACAGCGCGGGGGACTATGCTGGCGCTATCACCCTACATACAGATCTGACAGTACAGCGCAGGGGACTATGCTGGCGCTATCACCCTACATACAGATCTGACGGTACAGCGCAGGGGACTATGCTGGCGCTATCACCCTACATACAGATCTGACAGTACAGCGCGGGGGACTATGCTGGCGCTATCACCCTACATACAGATCTGACGGTACAGCGCGGGGGACTATGCTGGCGCTATCACCCTACATACAGATCTGACAGTACAGTGCGGGGGACTATGCTGGCGCTATCACCCTACATACAGATCTGACGGTACAGCGCGGGGGACTATGCTGGCGCTATCACCCTACATACAGATCTGACAGTACAGCGCGGGGGACTATGCTGGCGCTATTACTTTACTGTCACTAATGTCAGGAGGGTTTGGTGGCGGAATAGCAGCAGAGAATGGAGGGGGAGGGGATGTAAATAATAGATGCTACAAGGGGAGACATGTGGAGAGGTGACGGAGCGACATTCCAGATCACATGTCCCGCACTGACGTCAATCTCTGAGGATTACAGAAGACACCGGACCCCGCCGGCAGAGGGTACACAGGGGGCAGACCCCGCTGGCAGAGGGTACACAGGGGGCAGACCCCGCTGGCAGAGGGTACACAGGGGGCAGACCCCGCCAGATAGTACACGGGGGGGCAGACCCCGCCAACAGAGGGTACACAGGGGGCAGACCCCGCCAACAGAGGGTACATGGGGGGCAGACCCCGCCAAGAGGATACACAGGGGGCAGACCCCAACGGCAGAAGGTACACAGGGGGCAGACCCCGCCAACAGAGGGTACATGGGGGGCAGACCCCGCCAAGAGGATACACGGGGGGCAGACCCCAACGGCAGAAGGTACACGGGGGGGGCAGACCCCGCCAACAGATGGTACACGGGGGGGGCAGACCCTGCCAACAGAGGGTACATGGGGGGCAGACCCCGCCAGATGGCACACGGGGGGGCAGACCCCGCCAACAGAGGGTACACGGAGGGCAGACCCCGCCGGCAGAAGGTACACGGGGGGGCAGACCCCGCCAACAGAGGGTACACGGGGGGGCAGACCCCGCCAACAGAGGGTACACGGGGGGCAGACCCCGCCAGATGGCACACGGGGGGGGCAGACCCCGCCAACAGAGGGTACACGGGGGGCAGACCCCGCCGGCAGAGGTACACGGGGGGGCAGACCCCGCCGGCAGAGGTACACGGAGGCAGACCCCGCCGGCAGAAGGTACACGGGGGGGCAGACCCCGCCAACAGAGGGTACATGGGGGGGCAGACCCCGCCAACAGAGGGTACACGGGGGGGCAGACCCCGCCAACAGAGGGTACACGGGGGGGGGGGGGGGCAGACCCCGCCGGCAGAAGGTACACGGGGGGGGGGGGGGGCAGACCCCGCCGGCAGAGGGTACACGGGGGGCAGACCCCGCCGGCAGAGGGTACACGGGGGGCAGACCCCGCTGGCAGAGAGTACACGGGGAGCAGACCCCGCTGGCAGAGGGTACGCAGGGGGCAGACCCTGTGGGCACAACCCTCTGCACATCACCATTCTGATTGCTCAGCAACCTGGACTAATAATGGAGGAGACGAGAATCAAAGAGAGCGATGGGCGGAGCTCCGGGGAGTAATCTGTCTGTAATGAGGAGACGTGAATCAAAGAGAGCGATGGGCGGAGCTCCGGGGAGTAATCTGTCTGTAATGAGGAGACGTGAATCAAAGAGAGCGATGGGCGGAGCTCCGGGGAGTAATCTGTCTGTAATGAGGAGATGCCAATCAAAGAGAGCGATGGGCGGAGCTCCGGGGAGTAATCTGTCTGTAATGAGGAGACGCCAATCAAAGAGAGCGATGGGCGGAGCTCTGGGGAGTAATCTGTCTGTAATGAGGAGATGCCAATCAAAGAGAGCGATGGGCGGAGCTCCGGGGAGTAATCTGTCTGTAATGAGGAGACGCCAATCAAAGAAAGCGATGGGCGGAGCTCCGGGGAGTAATCTGTCTGTAATGAGGAGACACCAATCAAAGAGAGCGATGGGCGGAGCTCCGGGGAGTAATCTGTCTGTAATGAGGAGATGCCAATCAAAGAGAGCGATGGGCGGAGCTCCGGGGAGTAATCTGTCTGTAATGAGGAGACGTGAATCAAAGAGAGCGATGGGCGGAGCTCTGGGGAGTAATCTGTCTGTAATGAGGAGACGCCAATCAAAGAAAGCGATGGGCGGAGCTCCGGGGAGTAATCTGTCTGTAATGAGGAGACACCAATCAAAGAGAGCGATGGGCGGAGCTCCGGGGAGTAATCTGTCTGTAATGAGGAGATGCCAATCAAAGAGAGCGATGGGCGGAGCTCCGGGGAGTAATCTGTCTGTAATGAGGAGACGTGAATCAAAGAGAGCGATGGGCGGAGCTCCAGGGAGTAATCTGTCTGTAATGAGGAGACGCCAATCAAAGAGAGCGATGGGCGGAGCTCCGGGGAGTAATCTGTCTGTAATGAGGAGACGAGAATAAAAGAGAGCGATGGGTGGAGCTCCGGGGAGTAATCTGTCTGTAATGAGGAGACGTCAATCAAAGAGAGCGATGGGCGGAGCTCCGGGGAGTAATCTGTCTGTAATGAGGAGACGCCAATCAAAGAGAGCGATGGGCGGAGCTCCGGGGAGTAATCTGTCTGTAATGAGGAGACGAGAATGAAAGAGAGCGATGGGCGGAGCTCTGGGGAGTAATCTGTCAGTAATGAGGAGATGCCAATCAAAGAGAGTGATGGGCGGAGCTCCGGGGAGTAATCTGTCTGTAATGAGGAGACGCCAATCAAAGAGAGCGATGGGCGGAGCTCCGGGGAGTAATCTGTCTGTAATGAGGAGACGCCAATCAAAGAGAGCGATGGGCGGAGCTCCGGGGAGTAATCTGTCTGTAATGAGGAGACGTGAATCAAAGAGAGCGATGGGCGGAGCTCCGGGGAGTAATCTGTCTGTAATGAGGAGATGCCAATCAAAGAGAGCGATGGGCGGAGCTCCGGGGAGTAATCTGTCTGTTATGAGGAGACGCCAATCAAAGAAAGCGATGGGCGGAGCTCCGGGGAGTAATCTGTCTGTAATGAGGAGACGCCAATCAAAGAGAGCGATGGGCGGAGCTCTGGGGAGTAATATGTCTGTAATGAGGAGATGCCAATCAAAGAGAGCGATGGGCGGAGCTCCGGGGAGTAATCTGTCTGTAATGAGGAGACGCCAATCAAAGAAAGCGATGGGCGGAGCTCCGGGGAGTAATCTGTCTGTAATGAGGAGACACCAATCAAAGAGAGCGATGGGCGGAGCTCCGGGGAGTAATCTGTCTGTAATGAGGAGATGCCAATCAAAGAGAGCGATGGGCGGAGCTCCGGGGAGTAATCTGTCTGTAATGAGGAGACGTGAATCAAAGAGAGCGATGGGCGGAGCTCCAGGGAGTAATCTGTCTGTAATGAGGAGACGCCAATCAAAGAGAGCGATGGGCGGAGCTCCGGGGAGTAATCTGTCTGTAATGAGGAGACGAGAATAAAAGAGAGCGATGGGTGGAGCTCCGGGGAGTAATCTGTCTGTAATGAGGAGACGTCAATCAAAGAGAGCGATGGGCGGAGCTCCGGGGAGTAATCTGTCTGTAATGAGGAGACGCCAATCAAAGAGAGCGATGGGCGGAGCTCCGGGGAGTAATCTGTCTGTAATGAGGAGACGAGAATGAAAGAGAGCGATGGGCGGAGCTCTGGGGAGTAATCTGTCAGTAATGAGGAGATGCCAATCAAAGAGAGTGATGGGCGGAGCTCCGGGGAGTAATCTGTCTGTAATGAGGAGACGCCAATCAAAGAGAGCGATGGGCGGAGCTCCGGGGAGTAATCTGTCTGTAATGAGGAGACGAGAATAAAAGAGAGAAATGGGCGGAGCTCCGGGGAGTAATCTGTCTGTAATGAGGAGACGCCAATCAAAGAGAGCGATGGGCGGAGCTCCGGGGAGTAATCTGTCTGTAATGAGGAGACGCCAATCAAAGAAAGCGATGGGCGGAGCTCCGGGGAGTAATCTGTCTGTAATGAGGAGACGAGAATCAAAGAGCGATGGGCGGAGCTCCGGGGAGTAATCTGTCTGTAATGAGGAGACGCCAATCAAAGAGAACGATGGGCGGAGCTCCGGGGAGTAATCTGTCTGTAATGAGGAGACGCCAATCAAAGAGAGCGATGGGCGGAGCTCCGGGGAGTAATCTGCCTGTAATGAGGAGACGCCAATCAAAGAGAGCGATGGGCGGAGCTCCGGGGAGTAATCTGTCTGTAATGAGGAGACGCCAATCAAAGAGAGCGATGGGTGGAGCTCCGGGGAGTAATCTGTCTGTAATGAGGAGACGAGAATCAAAGAGAGCGATCGGCGGAGCTCCGGGGAGTAATCTGTCTGTAATGAGGAGATGCCAATCAAAGAGAGCGATGGGCGGAGCTCCGGGGAGTAATCTGTCTGTAATGAGGAGACGCCAATCAAAGAGAGCGATGGGCGGAGCTCCGGGGAGTAATCTGTCTGTAATGAGGAGACGCCAATCAAAGAAAGCGATGGGCGGAGCTCCGGGGAGTAATCTGTCTGTAATGAGGAGACGCCAATCAAAGAGAGCGATGGGCGGAGCTCCGGGGTGTAATCTGTCTGTAATGAGGAGACGTGAATCAAAGAGAGCGATGGGCGGAGCTCCGGGGAGTAATCTGTCTGTAATGAGGAGATGCCAATCAAAGAGAGCGATGGGCGGAGCTCCGGGGAGTAATCTGTCTGTAATGAGGAGACGCCAATCAAAGAGAGCGATGGGCGGAGCTCTGGGGAGTAATCTGTCTGTAATGAGGAGATGCCAATCAAAGAGAGCGATGGGCGGAGCTCCGGGGAGTAATCTGTCTGTAATGAGGAGACGCCAATCAAAGAAAGCGATGGGCGGAGCTCCGGGGAGTAATCTGTCTGTAATGAGGAGACACCAATCAAAGAGAGCGATGGGCGGAGCTCCGGGGAGTAATCTGTCTGTAATGAGGAGATGCCAATCAAAGAGAGCGATGGGCGGAGCTCCGGGGAGTAATCTGTCTGTAATGAGGAGACGTGAATCAAAGAGAGCGATGGGCGGAGCTCCAGGGAGTAATCTGTCTGTAATGAGGAGACGCCAATCAAAGAGAGCGATGGGCGGAGCTCCAGGGAGTAATCTGTCTGTAATGAGGAGACGAGAATAAAAGAGAGCGATGGGTGGAGCTCCGGGGAGTAATCTGTCTGTAATGAGGAGACGTCAATCAAAGAGAGCGATGGGCGGAGCTCCGGGGAGTAATCTGTCTGTAATGAGGAGACGCCAATCAAAGAGAGCGATGGGCGGAGCTCCGGGGAGTAATCTGTCTGTAATGAGGAGACGCCAATCAAAGAGAGCGATGGGCGGAGCTCCGGGGAGTAATCTGTCTGTAATGAGGAGACGTGAATCAAAGAGAGCGATGGGCGGAGCTCCGGGGAGTAATCTGTCTGTAATGAGGAGATGCCAATCAAAGAGAGCGATGGGCGGAGCTCCGGGGAGTAATCTGTCTGTAATGAGGAGACGCCAATCAAAGAAAGCGATGGGCGGAGCTCCGGGGAGTAATCTGTCTGTAATGAGGAGACGCCAATCAAAGAGAGCGATGGGCGGAGCTCTGGGGAGTAATCTGTCTGTAATGAGGAGATGCCAATCAAAGAGAGCGATGGGCGGAGCTCCGGGGAGTAATCTGTCTGTAATGAGGAGACGCCAATCAAAGAAAGCGATGGGCGGAGCTCCGGGGAGTAATCTGTCTGTAATGAGGAGACACCAATCAAATAGAGCGATGGGCGGAGCTCCGGGGAGTAATCTGTCTGTAATGAGGAGATGCCAATCAAAGAGAGCGATGGGCGGAGCTCCGGGGAGTAATCTGTCTGTAATGAGGAGACGTGAATCAAAGAGAGCGATGGGCGGAGCTCCAGGGAGTAATCTGTCTGTAATGAGGAGACGCCAATCAAAGAGAGCGATGGGCGGAGCTCCGGGGAGTAATCTGTCTGTAATGAGGAGACGAGAATAAAAGAGAGCGATGGGTGGAGCTCCGGGGAGTAATCTGTCTGTAATGAGGAGACGTCAATCAAAGAGAGCGATGGGCGGAGCTCCGGGGAGTAATCTGTCTGTAATGAGGAGACGCCAATCAAAGAGAGCGATGGGCGGAGCTCCGGGGAGTAATCTGTCTGTAATGAGGAGACGAGAATCAAAGAGAGCGATGGGCGGAGCTCTGGGGAGTAATCTGTCAGTAATGAGGAGATGCCAATCAAAGAGAGCGATGGGCGGAGCTCCGGGGAGTAATCTGTCTGTAATGAGGAGACGCCAATCAAAGAGAGCGATGGGCGGAGCTCCGTGGAGTAATCTGTCTGTAATGAGGAGACGAGAATAAAAGAGAGAAATGGGCGGAGCTCCGGGGAGTAATCTGTCTGTAATGAGGAGACGCCAATCAAAGAGAGCGATGGGCGGAGCTCCGGGGAGTAATCTGTCTGTAATGAGGAGACGCCAATCAAAGAAAGCGATGGGCGGAGCTCCAGGGAGTAATCTGTCTGTAATGAGGAGACGAGAATCAAAGAGCGATGGGCGGAGCTCCGGGGAGTAATCTGTCTGTAATGAGGAGACGCCAATCAAAGAGAACGATGGGCGGAGCTCCAGGGAGTAATCTGCCTGTAATGAGGAGACGCCAATCAAAGAGAGCGATGGGCGGAGCTCCGGGGAGTAATCTGTCTGTAATGAGGAGACGAGAAGCAAAGAGAGCGATGGGTGGAGCTCCGGGGAGTAATCTGTCTGTAATGAGGAGACGCCAATCAAAGAGAGCGATGGGCGGAGCTCCGGGGAGTAATCTGTCTGTAATGAGGAGACGCCAATCAAAGAGAGCGATGGGCGGAGCTCCGGGGAGTAATCTGTCTGTAATGAGGAGACGCCAATCAAAGAGAGCGATGGGTGGAGCTCCGGGGAGTAATCTGTCTGTAATGAGGAGACGCCAATCAAAGAGAGCGATGGGCGGAGCTCCGGGGAGTAATCTGTCTGTAATGAGGAGACGCCAATCAAAGAGAGCGATGGGCGGAGCTCCGGGGAGTAATCTGTCAGTAATGAGGAGACGAGAATAAAAGAGAGCGATGGGCGGAGCTCCGGGGAGTAATCTGTCTGTAATGAGGAGACGCCAATCAAAGAGAGCGATGGGCGGAGCTCCGGGGAGTAATCTGTCTGTAATGAGGAGACGAGAATCAAAGAGAGCGATGGGCAGAGCTCAGGGGAGTAATCTGTCTGTAATGAGGAGATGCCAATCAAAGAGAGCGATGGGCGGAGCTCCGGGGAGTAATCTGTCTGTAATGAGGAGACGAGAATAAAAGAGAGCGATGGGCGGAGCTCCGGGGAGTAATCTGTCTGTAATGAGGAGACGCCAATCAAAGAGAGCGATGGGCGGAGCTCCGGGGAGTAATCTGTCTGTAATGAGGAGACGCCAATCAAAGAGAGCGATGGGCGGAGCTCCGGGGAGTAATCTGTCTGTAATGAGGAGACGCCAATCAAAGAAAGCGATGGGCGGAGCTCCGGGGAGTAATCTGTCTGTAATGAGGAGACGAGAATCAAAGAGAGCGATGGGCGGAGCTCCGGGGAGTAATCTGTCTGTAATGAGGAGATGCCAATAAAAGAGAGCGATGGGCGGAGCTCCGGGGAGTAATCTGTCTGTAATGAGGAGATGCCAATCAAAGAGAGCGATGGGCGGAGCTCCGGGGAGTAATCTGTCTGTAATGAGGAGACGCCAATCAAAGAGAGCGATGGGTGGAGCTCCGGGGAGTAATCTGTCTGTAATGAGGAGACGCCAATCAAAGAGAGCGATGGGCGGAGCTCCGGGGAGTAATCTGTCTGTAATGAGGAGACGAGACTCAAAGAGAGCGATGGGCGGAGCTCCGGGGAGTAATCTGTCTGTAATGAGGAGACGAGAAGCAAAGAGAGCGATGGGTGGAGCTCCGGGGAGTAATCTGTCTGTAATGAGGAGACGCCAATCAAAGAGAGCGATGGGTGGAGCTCCGGGGAGTAATCTGTCTGTAATGAGGAGACGCCAATCAAAGAGAGCGATGGGCGGAGCTCCGGGGAGTAATCTGTCAGTAATGAGGAGACGAGAATAAAAGAGAGCGATGGGCGGAGCTCCGGGGAGTAATCTGTCTGTAATGAGGAGACGAGAATCAAAGAGAGCGATGGGCGGAGCTCCGGGGAGTAATCTGTCTGTAATGAGGAGATGCCAATCAAAGAGAGCGATGGGCGGAGCTCCGGGGAGTAATCTGTCTGTAATGAGGAGACGAGAATAAAAGAGAGCGATGGGCGGAGCTCCGGGGAGTAATCTGTCTGTAATGAGGAGACGCCAATCAAAGAGAGCGATGGGCGGAGCTCCGGGGAGTAATCTGTCTGTAATGAGGAGACGCCAATCAAAGAGAGCGATGGGCGGAGCTCCGGGGAGTAATCTGTCTGTAATGAGGAGACGCCAATCAAAGAAAGCGATGGGCGGAGCTCCGGGGAGTAATCTGTCTGTAATGAGGAGATGCCAATAAAAGAGAGCGATGGGCGGAGCTACGGGGAGTAATCTGTCTGTAATGAGGAGACGAGAATAAAAGAGAGAGATGGGCGGAGCTCCGGGGAGTAATCTGTCTGTAATGAGGAGACGAGAATCAAAGAGAGCGATGGGCGGAGCTCCGGGGAGTAATCTGTCTGTAATGAGGAGACGAGAATCAAAGAGAGCGATGGGCGGAGCTCCGTTGAGTAATCTGTCTGTAATGAGGAGACGCCAATCAAAGAGAGAGATGGGCGGAGCTCCGGGGAGTAATCTGTCTGTAATGAGGAGACGCCAATCAAAGAGAGCGATGGGCGGAGCTCCTGGGAGTAATCTGTCTGTAATGAGAAGACGAGAATCAAAGAGAGCGATGGGCGGAGCTCCGGGGAGTAATCTGTCTGTAATGAGGAGACGAGAATCAAAGAGAGAAATGGGCGGAGCTCCGGGGAGTAATCTGTCTGTAATGAGGAGACGCCAATCAAAGAGAGCGATGGGTGGAGCTCCGGGGAGTAATCTGTCTGTAATGAGGAGACGCCAATCAAAGAGAGCGATGGGTGGAGCTCCGGGGAGTAATCTGTCTGTAATGAGGAGACGAGAATCAAAGAGAGCGATGGGCGGAGCTCCGGGGAGTAATCTGTCTGTAATGAGGAGACGAGAATCAAAGAGAGCGATGGGCGGAGCTCCGGGGAGTAATCTGTCTGTAATGAGGAGACGTCAATCAAAGAGAGCGATGGGCGGAGCTCCGGGGAGTAATCTGTCTGTAATGAGGAGACGAGAATCAAAGAGAGCGATGGGCGGAGCTCCGGGGAGTAATCTGTCTGTAATGAGGAGATGCCAATCAAAGAGAGCGATGGGCGGAGCTCCGGGGAGTAATCTGTCTGTAATGAGGAGACGTCAATCAAAGAGAGCGATGGGCGGAGCTCCGGGGAGTAATCTGTCTGTAATGAGGAGACGAGAATCAAAGAGAGCGATGGGCGGAGCTCCGGGGAGTAATCTGTCTGTAATGAGGAGACGTCAATCAAAGAGAGCGATGGGTGGAGCTCCGGGGAGTAATCTGTCTGTAATGAGGAGACGTCAATCAAAGAGAGCGATGGGTGGAGCTCCGGGGAGTAATCTGTCTGTAATGAGGAGACGCCAATCAAAGAGAGCGATGGGCGGAGCTCCGGGGAGTAATCTGTCTGTAATGAGGAGACGCCAATCAAAGAGAGCGATGGGCGGAGCTCCGGGGAGTAATCTGTCTGTAATGAGGAGACGCCAATCAAAGAGAGCGATGGGCGGAGCTCCGGGGAGTAATCTGTCTGTAATGAGGAGACGCCAATCAAAGAGAGCGATGGGCGGAGCTCCGGGGAGTAATCTGTCTGTAATGAGGAGACGCCGCCATGTGTAATGTGACCCCGGGATTATATCTACAGCCTGGATGATACCATGTGACCAGATATTCACACTGCACCCCTCCAGTATATACACCCCCCTCCAGTATATACACACTATACACCCCTCCAATATATATTATATATATATATATATATATATATATATATATATATATCCCCCCCAGTATATACACCTCCCCCAGTACATATATATATATATATATATATATATATATATATATACACACACACACATCCCCCCAGTATATATATATATATATATATATATATATCACCCCCAGTATACACATCCCCCAGTACATTATACAAACATACATACACACACACATCCCCCCCAGTATATACACATCCCCCCAGTATATACACACATCCCCCCAGTATATACACATCCCCCCAGTATATATATACACATCCCCCCAGTATATACACATCCCCCCAGTATATATACCCCCCAATATATACACCCCCCTCCAGTATATACACACTATACACCCCTCCAATATATATATATATATATATATATATATATCCCCCAGTATATACACCTCCCCCAGTACATATATATATATATATATATATATATATATACACACACACACATCCCCTCCAGTATATACACCCCCCAGTATACACACACATCCCCCCAGTATATACACACATCCCCCAGTATATACATACACATCCCCCCAGTATATATATACACATCCCCCCAGTATATACATACACATCCCCCCAGTATATATATACACATCCCCCCAGTATATATATACACATCCCCCCAGTATATACCCACATCCCCCCAGTATTTACACACACATCCCCCAGTATATACATACACATCCCCCAGTATATACATACACATCCCCCCAGTATATACATACACATCCCCCCAGTATATACACACATCCCCCCAGTATATACACACATCCCCCCAGTATATACACATCCCCCCAGTATATACACATCCCCCCAGTCTATACATACACATCCCCCCAGTATATACACACATCCCCCCAGTATATATACACATCCCCCCAGTATATACATACACATCCCCCCAGTATATATACACCTCCCCCCAGTATATATATACACATCCCCCAGTATATACCCACACATCCCCCCAGTATATACCCACACATCCCCCCAGTATATATATACACATCCCCCCAGTATATATATACACATCCCCCAGTATATACACACACATCCCCCCAGTATATATATACACATCCCCCCAGTATATATATACACATCCCCCAGTATATATACCCACACATCCCCCAGTATATATATACACATCCCCCCAGTATATATACACATCCCCCCAGTATATACACATCCCCCCAGTATATACATACACATCCCCCCAGTCTATACATACACATCCCCCCAGTATATACACACATCCCCCCAGTATATATACACATCCCCCCAGTATATATACACATCCCCCCAGTATATACCCACATATCCCCCCAGTATATACACCTCCCCCAGTATATACACATCCCCCCAGTATATATATACACATCCCCCCAGTATATATATACACATCCCCCCAGTATATATATACACATCCTCCCAGTATATACACACACATCCCCCCAGTATATATAAACACATCCCCCCAGTATATACACACACATCCCCCCAGTATATACACACACATCCCCCCAGTATATATATACACATCCCCCCAGTATATATATACACATCCCCCCAGTATATATACACATCCCCCAGTATATACCCACATATCCCCCCAGTATATACACCTCCCCCCAGTATATATATACACATCCCCCCAGTATATATACACACATCCCCCCAGTATATACACACACATCCCCCCAGTATATATATACACATCCCCCAGTATATATATACACATCCCCCCAGTATATATATACACATCCCCCCAGTATATATATACACATCCCCCCAGTATATATACACATCCCCCCAGTATATATATACACATCCCCCCAGTATATATATACACATCCCCCCAGTATATACCCACATATCCCCCCAGTATATATATACACATCCCCCCAGTATATATATACACATCCCCCAGTATATATATACACATCCCCCCAGTATATATACACATCCCCCCAGTATATACACACACATCCCCCCAGTATATACCCACATATCCCCCCAGTATATATATACACATCCCCCCAGTATATATATACACATCCCCCAGTATATATATACACATCCCCCCAGTATATATACACATCCCCCCAGTATATACACACACATCCCCCCAGTATATATACACATCCCCCCAGTATATACCCACATATCCCCCCAGTATATATATACACATCCCCCAGTATATACCCACATATCCCCCCAGTATATATATACACATCCCCCCAGTATATATATACACATCCCCCCAGTATATACATACACATCCCCCCAGTATATATCCACATCCCCCCAGTATATACATACACATCCCCCCAGTATATACATACACATCCCCCCAGTATATATATACACATCCCCCCAGTATATACCCACACATCCCCCCAGTATATACACATCCCCCCAGTATATATATACACATCCCCCCAGTATATATACATACACATCCCCCCAGTATATATACATACACATCCCCCCAGTATATATATACACATCCCCCCAGTATATATATATACACATCCCCCCAGTATATATATACACATCCCCCCAGTATATATATACACATCCCCCCAGTATATACATACACATCCCCCCAGTATATATACATACACATCCCCCCAGTATATATATACACATCCCCCCAGTATATATATATACACATCCCCCCAGTATATATATACACATCCCCCCAGTATATACATACACATCCCCCTAGTATATACATACACATCCCCCCAGTATATATATACACATCCCCCCAGTATATATATACACATCCCCCCAGTATATACATACACATCCCCCAGTATATACCCACACATCCCCCCAGTATATACATACACATCCCCCCAGTATATATCCACATCCCCCCAGTATATACCCACACATCCCCCCAGTATATACACACACATCCCCCCAGTATATACACACATCCCCCCAGTATATACACACACATCCCCCCAGTATATATACACATCCCCCCAGTATATACCCACATATCCCCCCAGTATATATATACACATCCCCCTAGTATATACCCACACATCCCCCCAGTATATACACACACATCCCCCCAGTATATACACACATCCCCCCAGTATATACACACACATCCCCCCAGTATATATACACATCCCCCCAGTATATATATACACATCCCCCCAGTATATACACACACATCCCCACAGTATATACATACACATCCCCCCAGTATATACACATCCCCCCCAGTATATACATACACATCCCCCCAGTATATATATACACATCCACCCAGTATATATATACACATCCCCCCAGTATATATATACACATCCCCCCAGTATATATATACACATCCCCCCAGTATATATATATACACATCCCCCAGTATATATATACACATCCCCCCAGTATATATATACACATCCCCCCAGTATATACATACACCTCCCCCCAGTATATACACACATCCCTCCAGTATATACCCACACATCCCCCCAGTATATATATACACATCCCCCCAGTATATATATATATATATACACATCCCCCCAGTATATACCCACACATCCCCCCAGTATATACACATCCCCCCAGTATATATATACACATCCCCCCAGTATATATACATACACATCCCCCCAGTATATATACATACACATCCCCCCAGTATATATATACACATCCCCCCAGTATATATATATACACATCCCCCCAGTATATATATACACATCCCCCCAGTATATATATACACATCCCCCCAGTATATACATACACATCCCCCCAGTATATATACATACACATCCCCCCAGTATATATATACACATCCCCCCAGTATATATATATATACACATCCCCCCAGTATATATATACACATCCCCCCAGTATATACATACACATCCCCCTAGTATATACATACACATCCCCCCAGTATATATATACACATCCCCCCAGTATATATATACACATCCCCCCAGTATATACATACACATCCCCCAGTATATACCCACACATCCCCCCAGTATATACATACACATCCCCCCAGTATATATCCACATCCCCCCAGTATATACCCACACATCCCCCCAGTATATACACACACATCCCCCCAGTATATACACACATCCCCCCAGTATATACACACACATCCCCCCAGTATATATACACATCCCCCCAGTATATACACACACATCCCCCCAGTATATACACACACATCCCCACAGTATATACATACACATCCCCCCAGTATATACACATCCCCCCCAGTATATACATACACATCCCCCCAGTATATATATACACATCCACCCAGTATATATATACACATCCCCCCAGTATATATATACACATCCCCCCAGTATATATATATACACATCCCCCCAGTATATATATATACACATCCCCCAGTATATATATACACATCCCCCCAGTATATATATACACATCCCCCCAGTATATACATACACCTCCCCCCAGTATATACACACATCCCTCCAGTATATACCCACACATCCCCCCAGTATATATATACACATCCCCCCAGTATATATATATATATATACACATCCCCCCAGTATATACACACACATCCCCCCAGTATATACCCACACATCCCCCCCAGTATATATATACACATCCCCCCAGTATATACATACACATCCCCCCAGTATATATATACACATCCCCCCAGTATATATACACATCCCCCCATGACTAGGGGATCTGCTACTTGCTCTGTGACCCCTGTACCACCCTGCCACCCCCATCAATAACCACATTACAACACTTATTTTGGTGGAAAAGGCCACAGCGGCCACATTTATTAAATAACCATAATAACATAAAATAAATATATATACTTTAACTTTACAATAACACAGAAACAGTCGGGTAAACATTACCCATTAACATTATAACATTTACAAATCATAGTGCATAACATTGTAAACAGTTTTCCATTTCCTACCCCAAAGGTAAGGGGACCTGAAGGCAACCTGAGTTATTCCCCGGGCTCCTACTTTGCCCTTGGCCGTAAATCAACGACCCAAGGACACCCCCTTCAGAGCCCCCGTTTTCCACCTCAACCGCTGAGGTGTCACCAGTGACTGGGGCACCGCCCCCAGCCCTACCACACCATTCTGTTCACACCTCACTCCAATTCTCCATCAAGTGCCTCCAGGTCCCCTCCCCCACTACCTGCCACGACGGCCTTGTGTGACTCCTCACTCACGGCCGGCCACCCACAACCCGACTGCTCTCACCACCACCTCCCTAATCTCCAGAACCCACAAATCCATCCCCAAGGGGTTCAGATGGACCCCGTCAGCGTCCATAAAATCCCAGGAAGGACTCTCCAACTCCCGGTGGCGCACTACCAGGCCCCCATTCCGCGCCATAAAACGACTCACCACCCTATTAACCTTGGCCCTCGCCTTATTCAGTCGGATGACCGAACGCGCCTCCCTCCACTTGAACCGCGCCACAATGTCCGACCAGACCACCACGATCCCGGGGAAGGACGACCAGATCCGCAGCATGTCCAATTTAATATCCCTCATCAAGGCTCTGGCCGTCCGACCCCCAAGATCATTGCCGCCTAGGTGGACTACCAACACGTTGGGGGGCCTGTCCAGCGCCGCATGTGTTTGCAAGAGGGGGAGCAGTCCCGCCCACTGCAAACCCCCTTGACCAATCCACCGCACCTGAGCCTGTTCCCTGTCCAGACCCAACTGCCTCCCAGCCGGGCGAACATCAGCGCGCGAGGCCCCACGCCTCACGTACGAATGACCCACGATCCAGACCAAGCACGGCTGACCCCTGTAAGACATAAACACGAAAAACAACCCATCACTATCCCTGCCTTACTCCCCACATATATCGTCCATAAAAACAAA
Source organism: Hyla sarda (assembly GCF_029499605.1). Classification (NCBI taxonomy): domain Eukaryota; kingdom Metazoa; phylum Chordata; class Amphibia; order Anura; family Hylidae; genus Hyla; species Hyla sarda. The sequence goes on along the minus strand of NW_026607883.1, from coordinate 24,898 downwards.
ACAAAACCCCACAGAAAGACACGCCCACCCCCTACAACATCTGCGGGCGCACATATAACCGGAACCGATCAGATTCCCACCTCCCAATCCTCCGTATCGCATCAGGCCCCAAACCCCACCGCGACGCCTCCGTAGCCGCTCCTATCCGAAATGAGTGCGAGCTGAACCCACCCGCATCCTTCCCCAGCCTTTCCAGGCAAAAACGGAAAACCCGCACAAATTGGAACCGGGACAAAAATTCCCCGTTCGCATGAACCAGCAGAGGGCCCCCCATCACCGTCCGAACCCCCAAGTACTCCCGAAAACAATGCACCGGACACATGCCCCCACCACCCAACTCCGCCAATCGTACAGCAAAACCCTTCCCCAGCTGGTCCGTTTTGGACCTGCGCACCTTACACACTAACACAGAACCGTCCAAGCAAACATCCCCAAACAACAAACCTCCCACCCGAACCTTACTAGGCGCGACCAACTCCGAAACCCGGAACGCCCCAAAAAACGCCAGCGAGAAAGCCAGCCGAAACAGCAACACCTCAAAAACAGACGAGCACACCGTCCCCAAGACCCCCCCTATATCCGCCAGCAGCTGGAAAGAAACGGGCCGCCGAGCATCACGCTGCACCACCCCTCTCCGAAAACCCCTGGCAGCCAAACGCACCCTAAACGATTTAGTGACATCAGACAACCCCTGACACCTAAACCAGAACCCCAGGGCCGCCATCCGGCGGCTCAACCCCGACGGGGACACTCCATCCCCAAACAATCTCCCAACGTAAAACAAAACTGCCACTTCCCAATCCCCATCACTCAAAACCCCCAACTCCGCCACCAAAAGCTCCCATTCCCGCCAACACTTACTATACCCCGCCCAGGTGCTATCACAGACCGACCGACGAATCAAGGCAAAGGCCGTTCTCAAACCACTTGCCATAACTCCTCCGGACAGGGGATCCCCTGCGACTCCGCCTCCGGCGCCAGCTCCCGAAACCTGTCCCACTGAAAACGAGAGAGAGAGTCAGCAATCTCATTACAGATCCCCGGGACATGCATAGCCACAAACTGCGCGTTCAACAATAAACAGCTTAACACCAAACGCCTTAACAGCCTCACCACCGGAGGTGATCTCGCCGTTTGTGCGTTCACTGCCTGTACCACTCCCTGGTTGTCACACCGGAAACAGATTTTCCGATTGCGCAACTGCTCCCCCCAAATCTCCACCGCCACCACAATCGGAAAAAGTTCCAGCAGCGCCAAGTTGCGCACCAAACCGCCCTCCCGCCATGCCATCGGCCATTCCCCCGTGCACCACTGACCCTGGAAATAAGCGCCGAAGCCACAGCTACCCGACGCGTCCGTGAACAGTTCCATGTCCCAGTTGGACACTTGCCGTTCCATGATAATCGACCGCCCGTTATACCTGTCCAAGAATTCCCGCCAAATCCCCAAGTCCGCCCGTAAATCCGCGGACAATCGCACAAAGTGATTCGGCCGTCGCACACCTGCCGTAGCACCCGCCAAACGCCTACAAAAAACCCGCCCCATGGGCATAATGCGGCACGCAAAATTGAGGCGGCCTAACAACGACTGCAAGTCCCTCAACTTAATCTTCCGAGTCAGCAACGCCCCTTCAATCGCCCCCCTCAAATCCTGAAGCTTGTCATCCGGCAACCTACACTCAAAAGCCACCGTGTCAATGACAATGCCCAGGAATTTTAACGCTGTGGATGGCCCCTCCGTCTTGTCGGGTGCCAAAGGCACCCCGAAGCAGGCCGCCACCCTCTCCATCGTTTGCAGCAGAATCGCGCAAGTCGCCCTACCAGCCTGACCCACGAATAAGAAATCGTCGAGGTAATGCAGCACCGAAGGCACCTGAGCCTCCGATCGCACCACCCATTCTAAAAACGTGCTAAAAAACTCAAAAAACGAACAAGAAATAGAACAGCCCATAGGAAGGCAACGATCCACAAAAAACTGTCCCTCCCAACGGCACCCCAACAACTCAAAACTGTCCGGATGGACCGGAAGGAGCCGAAAGGCAGCCTCAATATCCGTTTTCGCCAACAGCGCGCCCCTGCCGTACCGCCTCACCCACTCAACCGCCGCATCGAAAGACGTGTATGACACCGCGCACAGCGCCGGGTCGATACCGTCATTTACCGACTCCCCTTCCGGAAAGGAGAGGTGGTGAATGAGCCGAAACTTGTTCGGCTCCTTCTTGGGAACCACCCCCAGCGGAGAAATCCTCAAGTTCGGCAGCGGCGGGGCCGCAAACGGCCCCACCATCCTACCCAGCTCCACTTCCTTAAACAACTTGGCCGACACCACGTCCGGATGACCCAATGCCGACGTCAAGTTGCGCACCACCCCCAAGTCCCTAACCGGCGAACACGGAATACGAAAACCCTCTGAAAACCCCTTCTTCAACAACTCCGCCACCCGCCTATTTGGGTACGCCTCTAGAAAAGGAAGCATCCTTTCCACCCTCACCGGCGTGACCCCCTTTTGCCTCAACATCTCCGCCCTTACCCTTCCCTTTTCGAAAACACCGCGACAGACCATGGGCACCTCCGCAACCGGAGCACTCATGACGGAATCTGCATGTCTCCCCAAACTTGCACTGGCCCTCATTAAATTGCCAGCAACACCCTTTTGCCGCACCGGCCGGCCGACCAGACCCAGCCCCAGACCCGCCGGCCCCCTCCCGAAAGGACTGCTGTCCCCCTGGAGCGCGAGGCGCCGCCATGAGTTTCATCCACAAGCTGATATCCTTGTGGTCCCACCGCAGCGAGGGGCGCACCGCCTTGCGCTGCCGAAACTGCTCGTCATATCGCAGCCAAGCGGTGCCCCCATATGTCCTATAGGCTTCCCCAACCGAATCGAGATAGCAAAACAGGCCGGAACAATTATCCGGCGCTTTCTCGCCAATAACGCTCGCCAACATGGCAAACGCCTGTAACCAATTATTAAACGTCCGAGGTATCAGCCGATACCGCCGGCGTTCCTCCTCCTCCTTCTTTGACTCGTCAGGTTTAACCCTATCCAGGTTGAACTTCTCTAATGGGAGCAGCGAAAAAATTTCAACATACTCCCCTTTCCAGATCCGCTCCCGAACCTCCGCCTTCAAATGCGCACCCAGGGGCCCCTCAAAACAGACATAGACTTCCCCTTTTGCCGAATCCGCCAGACGCACTTCATCCACAACCTTATCCCCCGCCTTCCCAGCCGCCGCACCAGGGACCGTCTGCCCACCGTCCCCACTCCCAACCGTGACCGACGTGGACCCCCCTTCGGCCACCCCGGCACCGCCGCTCGCCCATACCGCCGCCGGCGACCCCGCCCCCGGAGCAGCCCTATCATGCAACAGATCCCGGACATCCCGCAGTAAAGAAGACAAACCCTCCCACAACCCCCCCCCAACCCCAGACCCCAAAGCAGTATTCCACTCACCCAACCTCTCTGGGGCGGACAGCCCAGCGGTCGCCGCTCCTCCTTGACCTCGACGCGTCGCGCCTCCTCCGGATCTCACTCCAGACAGTTCTTGACCCGTCGCACTGCCTCCCCGGGCGGCCGCTGGCGGCACCACCACACTGGCCACCGCAGGTCGCAGGTCATCGCTTTCGTCCCCGGCGACATCCTCCGCAGCTGAGACGGGAGAGGCTCCGCCTCCATCCCTCTCGTCTCCGGATACCTCCTCGCTAGTGCATGTAGCCCTGGGGGCGGAGCCAGCCACACGCTCCCCCCGTGCCTCCCGACCAGAAGCCAGACGCCGTCTTGGAGACGGATCCTGCCGGCGCCTCGTCCCATCAGGCGCCGCAGTGTGTCCCGAGGTCCGTCCGCAGGCCCTCCAGACCCCATCAGCCTCCAGCTCCGCGCCCCCCCGGGCCGCTGGCGATACCCTCCCGTCCACTTCCGACCGCCGGGCCCTCCCAGTGCACGGAGCCTCCGCACTGGGACCAGCCGTCAGTAGCTCCGCCTCTCCCCTCCTGGAGCGTCTTCTTGCAGAGCGCCCCTGCTCTGCACGCGCCGGCACCACCACTCCCCTCCCCAGCTCGAGATTCCTCCCGGCAGACTCACCGCACTCAGATGTGGGAGCAGCTGCAGGCCTCACCGGAGGGTCCCTGGCGGGGCTCTCCTGCCGGCGCCGGGAGCGTGGGATCGCGTCTGGGCTCACTCTGGACGGCGCCCTGGACCTCCTCCCGCTCGTCCGCGGAGGCGCTGCGATCGCAGCCGACGTCCCGGCCGCATCGCCGTGGAGCTGCTGATCCAGCCATCCTGTGCCTCTCCTCCGGAGCTCCTCTCTCACCCGCCGGATCGCCGCTTCCAAGTCCGCCATCTATACGCCGGTCCCGCAGCCTGGAGCAGCTCCAACTTCCTTCCACGTTTCTTGAGGTAAAGAGGGGCCCTTCCGGTTCCGGACCTCCTTTTAACCCCTCCGACCTCTTCCTTAACTCCCCCTCCTCTATGCCCCCACCTTCCCCTGACCTGCCTTTGACCCCTATCTTATTTTCCCGCTGCGCTGCCCCCTGTCATGTGCCCCCTCCTCTCCTACTTCGCTGCCGATACGGGGCCTTTCTGTATATATATTCACATGCCCCAGTATATACCCACACATCCCCCCAGTATATACACACATCCCCCCAGTATATATATTCACATCCCCCAGTATATACCCCCACATCCCCCAGTATATACCCACACATCCCCCCAGTATATACACACACATCCCCCCAGTATATATATATACACATCCCCCCAGTATATATATACACATCCCCCCAGTATATACATACACATCCCCCCAGTATATATGTACACATCCCCCCAGTATATACACACATCCCCCCAGTATATATATATACACATCCCCCCAGTATATACACACACATCCCCCCAGTATATACACATCCCCCCAGTATATATACATCCCCCAGTATATATATACACATCCCCCCAGTATATATACACATCCCCCCAGTATATATACACATCCCCCCAGTATATACACACATCCCCCCAGTATATATATACACATCCCCCCAGTATATACACACACATCCCCCCAGTATATACACACACATCCCCCCAGTATATACCCACACATCCCCCAGTATATACCCACACATCCCCCCAGTATATATATACACATCCCCCCAGTATATACACATCCCCCCAGTATATATACACATCCCCCAGTATATATATTCACATGCCCCAGTATATACCCACACATCCCCCCAGTATATACACACATCCCCCCAGTATATATATTCACATCCCCCAGTATATACCCCCACATCCCCCAGTATATATATACACATCCCCCCAGTATATACACACATCCCCCCAGTATATATATTCACATGCCCCAGTATATACCCACACATCCCCCCAGTATATACACACATCCCCCCAGTATATATATTCACATCCCCCAGTATATACCCCCACATCCCCCCAGTATATATATACACATCCCCCCAGTATATATATATACACATCCCCCCAGTATATACATACACATCCCCCCAGTATATATATATACACATCCCCCCAGTATATATATATACACATCCCCCAGTATATATATATATACACATCCCCCCAGTATATATATATATACACATCCCCCCAGTATATACACACACATCCCCCCAGTATATACACATCCCCCCAGTATATATACATCCCCCAGTATATATATATACACATCCCCCCAGTATATACACATCCCCCCAGTATATATACACATCCCCCCAGTATATACCCACACATCCCCCCAGTATATACCCATCCCCCCAGTATATACACATCCCCCCAGTATATACACATCCCCCAGTATATATACATCCCCCAGTATATATATACACATCCCCCCAGTATATACACATCCCCCCAGTATATATACATCCCCCAGTATATATATACACATCCCCCCAGTATATACACATCCCCCCAGTATATATACACATCCCCCCAGTATATACCCACACATCCCCCCAGTATATACCCTTCCCCCCAGTATATACACATCCCCCCAGTATATACACATCCCCCAGTGTATACCCACACATCCCTCCAGTATATATATACACATCCCCCCAGTATATATATACACATCCCCCCAGTATATATATACACATCCCCCCAGTATATATATACACATCCCCCCAGTATATATATACACATCCCCCAGTATATATATACACATTCCCCCAGTATATATATATACACATCCCCCCAGTATATATATACACATCCCCCCAGTATATACATACACATCCCCCCAGTATATATATATACACATCCCCCCAGTATATATATACACATCCCCCCAGTATATATATACACATCCCCCAGTATATATATACACATTCCCCCAGTATATATATATACACATCCCCCCAGTATATATATACACATCCCCCCAGTATATACACACATCCCCCAGTATATACACACACATCCCCCCAGTATATACCCACACATCCCCCCAGTATATATACACATCCCCCCAGTATATATATACACATCCCCCCAGTATATACATACACATCCCCCCAGTATATATATATATACACATCCCCCCAGTATATACCCACATCCCCCCAGTATATACACACACATCCCCCCAGTATATATACACATCCCCCCAGTATATATATACACATCCCCCCAGTATATATACACATCCCCCCAGTATATATATATACACATCCCCCCAGTATATACATACACATCCCCCCAGTATATACCCACACATCCCCCCAGTATATACACACACATCCCCCCAGTATATACACACACATCCCCCCAGTATATACACATCCCCCCAGTATATATATATACACATCCCCCCAGTATATTCCCATCCCCCCAGTATATACCCACACATCCCCCCAGTATATACATACACATCCCCCCAGTATATACCCATCCCCCCAGTATATACCCACACATCCCCCCAGTATATACACACACATCCCCCCAGTATATACACACACATCCCCCCAGTATATACACACACATCCCCCCAGTATATATACACATCCCCCCAGTATATACACACACATCCCCCCAGTATATACACACATCCCCCCAGTATATACACATCCCCCCAGTATATATATACACATCCCCCCAGTATATACATACACATCCCCCCAGTATATACCCATCCCCCCAGTATATACCCACACATCCCCCCAGTATATACACACACATCCCCCCAGTATATACACACATCCCCCAGTATAAACATACACATCCCCCCAGTATATATATACACATCCCCCCAGTATATATACACATCCCCCCAGTATATACACACACATCCCCCCAGTATATATATACCCATCCCCCCAGTATATACCCACATATCCCCCCAGTATATATATACACATCCCCCCAGTATATACCCACACATCCCCCCAGTATATACATACACATCCCCCCAGTATATACATACACATCCCCCCAGTATATACATACACATCCCCCCAGTATATATATACACATCCCCCAGTATATACATACACATCCCCCCAGTATATACATACACATCCCCCCAGTATATATATACACATCCCCCAGTATATACACACACATCCCCCCAGTATATACACACACATCCCCCCAGTATATATATACACATCCCCCCAGTATATACACATCCCCCAGTATATACACATCCCCCCCAGTATATACATACACATCACCCCCAGTATATATATACACATCCCCCCAGTATATACACACACATCCCCCCAGTATATACCCACACATCCCCCCAGTATATACACACACATCCCCCCAGTATATATATACACATCCCCCCAGTATATACATACACATCCCCCCAGTATATACCCACACATCCCCCCAGTATATATATACACATCCCCCAGTATATATATACACATCCCCCCAGTATATATATACACATCCCCCCAGTATATATACACATCCCCCCAGTATATATATACACATCCCCCCAGTATATATATACACATCCCCCCAGTATATACACACACATCCCCCCAGTATATATATACACATCCCCCCAGTATATACCCACACATCCCCCAGTATATACACACACATCCCCCCAGTATATATATACACATCCCCCCAGTATATATACAAATCCCCCCAGTATATACCCACACATCCCCCCAGTATATATATACACATCCCCCAGTATATATATACACATCCCCCAGTATATATATACACATCCCCCCAGTATATATACACATCCCCCCAGTATATATATACACATCCCCCCAGTATATATATACACATCCCCCCAGTATATATATATACACATCCCCCCAGTATATACATACACATCCCCCCAGTATATACATACACATCCCCCCAGTATATACATACACATCCCCCCAGTATATACATACACATCCCCCAGTATATATACACATCCCCCCAGTATATATATACACATCCCCCCCAGTATATACATACACATCCCCCAGTATATATATACACATCCCCCAGTATATACCCACACATCCCCCCAGTATATATATACACATCCCCCCCAGTATATACATACACATCCCCCAGTATATATATACACATCCCCCAGTATATACCCACACATCCCCCCAGTATATATGTACACATCCCCCCAGTATATACACACATCCCCCCAGTATATATATACACATCCCACCAGTATATACACACACATCCCCCCAGTATATATGTACACATCCCCCCAGTATATACACACATCCCCCCAGTATATATACACACATCCCCCCAGTATATATATACACATCCCCCAGTATATACACACACATCCCCCCAGTATATATATACACATCCCCCCAGTATATACACACACATCCCCCCAGTATATATATACACATCCCTCCAGTATATACACACACATCCCCCCAGTATATATATACACATCCCCCCAGTATATATACACATCCCCCCAGTATATACATACACATCCCCCCAGTATATATATACACATCCGCCCAGTATATACCCACACATCCCCCCAGTATATACATACACATCCCCCCAGTATATACACATCCCCCCAGTATATACCCACACATCCCCCCAGTATATATATACACATCCCCCCAGTATATACACACACATCCCCCCAGTATATATATACACATCCCCCCAGTATATATATACACATCCCCCCAGTATATATATACACATCCCCCCAGTATATACATACACATCCCCCCAGTATATATATACACATCCCCCCAGTATATACACACACATCCCCCAGTATATATATACACATCCCCCCAGTATATATATACACATCCCCCCAGTATATACACACACATCCCCCCAGTATATATATACACATCCCCCCAGTATATATATACACATCCCCCCAGTATATATATACACATCCCCCCAGTATATACATACACATCCCCCCAGTATATATATACACATCCCCCCAGTATATACATACACATCCCCCCAGTATATATATCCACATCCCCCCAGTATATATATACACATCCCCCCAGTATATATATACACATCCCCCCAGTATATACACACACATCCCCCCCAGTATATATATACACATCCCCCCAGTATATACATACACATCCCCCCAGTATATACATACACATCCCCCCAGTATATATATACACATCCCCCCAGTATATACATACACATCCCCCCAGTATATATATACACATCCCCCCAGTATATACACACACATCCCCCAGTATCTACACACACATCCCCCCAGTATATACACATCCCCCCAGTATATACACACACATCCCCCAGTATATACATACACATCCCCCCAGTATATACACATCCCCCCAGTATATATATACACATCCCCCCAGTATATATATACACATCCCCCCAGTATATACACACACATCCCCCCAGTATATATATACACATCCCCCCAGTATATACATACACATCCCCCCAGTATATACATACACATCCCCCCAGTATATATATACACATCCCCCCAGTATATACATACACATCCCCCCAGTATATATATACACATCCCCCCAGTATATACACACACATCCCCCAGTATCTACACACACATCCCCCCAGTATATACACATCCCCCCAGTATATACACACACATCCCCCCAGGATATACATACACATCCCCCCAGTATATACACACACATCCCCCCAGTATATATACACATCCCCCCAGTATATACACACATCCCCCCAGTATATACCCCCACATCCCGCCAGTATATACACACATCCCCCCAGTATATATATACACATCCCCCCAGTATATACACACACATCCCCCCAGTATATACACACACATCCCCCCAGTATATATACACATCCTCCCAGTATATACACACACATCCCCCCAGTATATACACACACATCCCCCCAGTATATATACACATCCCCCCCAGTATATACACACACATCCCCCCAGTATATATACACATCCCCCCAGTATATACACACACATCCCCCCAGTATATACACACACATCCCCCCAGTATATATACACATCCCCCCAGTATATACACACACATCCCCCCAGTATATACACACACATCCCCCCAGTATATATATACACATCCCCCCAGTATATACACACATCCCCCCAGTATATACCCCCACATCCCGCCAGTATATACCCACATATCCCCCCAGTATATATATATATACACATCCCCCCAGTATATATATACACATCCCCAGTATATATATATACACATCCCCCCAGTATATACATACACATCCCCCCAGTATATACACACATCCCCCAGTATATACACACATCCCCCAGTATATACACACACATCCCCCCAGTATATATATACACATCCCCCCAGTATATATATACACATCCCCCCAGTATATACATACACATCCCCCCAGTATATACACACATCCCCCAGTATATACACACATCCCCCAGTATATACACACACATCCCCCCAGTATATACACACATCCCCCAGTATATACACACACATCCCCCCAGTATATACACACACATCCCCCCAGTATATACCCACACATCCCCCCCAGTATATACACACATCCCCCCAGTATATATACACCTCCCCCCAGTATATATACACATCCCCCCAGTATATATACACCTCCCCCCAGTATATATACACATCCCCCCAGTATATACCCACACATCCCCCCAGTATATACCCACACATCCCGCCAGTATATATATACACATCCCCCAGTATATATACACATCCCCCCAGTATATATATATATACACATCCCCCCAGTATATATATACACATCCCCCCAGTATATACACACACATCCCCCCAGTATATACACATCCCCCCAGTATATATATATACACATCCCCCCAGTATACACATACACATCCCCCAGTATATATACACATCCCCCCAGTATATACACACACATCCCCCCAGTATATATACACATCCCCCCAGTATATACATACACATCCCCCCAGTATATACATACACATCCCCCAGTATATATACACATCCCCCCAGTATATACACATCCCCCCAGTATATACATACACATCCCCCCAGTATATATATACACATCCCCCCAGTATATACACACACATCCCCCCAGTATATACACACACATCCCCCCAGTATATATATACACATCCCCCCAGTATATACATACACATCCCCCCAGTATATATACACATCCCCCCAGTATATACAAACACATCCCCCCAGTATATACCCACACATCCCCCCAGTATATACATACACATCCCCCCAGTATATACATACACATCCCCCAGTATATATACACATCCCCCCCAGTATATACACACACATCCCCCCAGTATATACACACACATCCCCCCAGTATATACATACACATCCCCCCAGTATATACATACACATCCCCCAGTATATATACACATCCCCCCAGTATATACACATCCCCCCAGTATATACCCACACATCCCCCCAGTATACACATACACATCCCCCAGTATATATACACATCCCCCCAGTATATACCCACACATCCCCCCAGTATACACATACACATCCCCCAGTATATATACACATCCCCCCAGTATATACCCACACATCCCCCCAGTATATACACACACATCCCCCCAGTATATACATACACATCCCCCCAGTATATACATACACATCCCCCAGTATATATACACATCCCCCCAGTATATATATACACATCCCCCCAGTATATATACACATCCCCCAGTATATATACACATCCCCCCAGTATATATACACATCCCCCAGTATATATACACATCCCCCCAGTATATATACACATCCCCCCAGTATATACACACACATCCCCCCAGTATATACATACACATCCCCCCAGTATATACATACACATCCCCCAGTATATATACACATCCCCCCAGTATATACCCACACATCCCCCCAGTATATACACACACATCCCCCCAGTATATACCCACACATCCCCCCAGTATATACACACACATCCCCCCAGTATATACACACACATCCCCCCAGTATATACACATCCCCCCAGTATATACAAACACATCCCCCCAGTATATACCCACACATCCCCCCAGTATATACAAACACATCCCCCCAGTATATATATACACATCCCCCAAGTATATACACATCCCCCCAGTATATATATACACATCCCCCCAGTATATACATACACATCCCCCCAGTATATATACACACATCCCCCCAGTATATATATACACATCCCCCCAGTATATATACACACATCCCCCCAGTATATATACATACACATCCCCCCAGTATATACATACACATCCCCCCAGTATATACATACACATCCCCCCAGTATATACACATCCCCCCAGTATATACACACACATCCCCCCAGTATATACACATCCCCCCAGTATATACATACACATCCCCGCAGTATATACACATCCCCCCAGTATATACACATCCCCCCAGTATATATATACACATCCCCCCAGTATATACATACACATCCCCCCAGTATATATATACACATCCCCCCAGTATATATATACACATCCCCCCAGTATATACATACACATCCCCCCAGTATATACACACACATCCCCCCAGTATATACATACACATCCCCCCAGTATATATATACACATCCCCCAAGTATATACACATCCCCCCAGTATATATATACACATCCCCCCAGTATATACACACACATCCCCCCAGTATATATACATACACATCCCCCCAGTATATACATACACATCCCCCCAGTATATACATACACATCCCCCCAGTATATACACATCCCCCCAGTATATACACACACATCCCCCCAGTATATACACATCCCCCAGTATATATATACACATCCCCCCAGTATATACCCACACATCCCCCCAGTATATACCCCCACATCCCCCCAGTATATACACACACATCCCCCCAGTATATATATACACATCCCCCCAGTATATACATACACATCCCCCCAGTATATACACATACACATCCCCCCAGTATATATATACACATCCCCCCAGTATATATATACACATCCCCCCAGTATATACACATCCCCCCAGTATATACATACACATCCCCCCAGTATATACACACATCCCCCCCAGTATATACACACATCCCCCCCAGTATATATATATACATTCCCCCAGTATATACATACACATCCCCCCAGTATATACATACACATCCCCCAGTATATATATATACACATTCCCCCAGTATATACATACACATCCCCCCAGTATATACATACACATCCCCCCAGTATATACATACACATCCCCCCAGTATATACCCACACATCCCCCCAGTATATACACACACATCCCCCCAGTATATATATACACATCCCCCAGTATATATATACACATCCCCCCAGTATATACACACACATCCCCCCAGTATATACCCACACATCCCCCCCAGTATATACACACACATCCCCCCAGTATATATACACATCCCCCCAGTATATACATACACATCCCCCCAGTATATACATACACATCCCCCCAGTATATACATACACATCCCCCCAGTATATACATACACATCCCCCCCAGTATATACATACACATCCCCCCCAGTATATACATACACATCCCCCCCAGTATATACACACACATCCCCCCAGTATATACACACATCCCCCCAGTATATATATACACATCCCCCCCAGTATATATACACATCCCCCCAGTATATACACACACATCCCCCCAGTATATACATACACATCCCCCCAGTATATACACACATCCTCCCAGTATATACACACACATCCCCCCAGTATATATATACACATCCCCCCAGTATATATATACACATCCCCCCAGTATATATACACATCCCCCCAGTATATATACACATCCCCCCAGTATATAATACACATCCCCCCCAGTATATACACACACATCCCCCCCAGTATATATACACATCCCCCCAGTATATACACACACATCCCCCCAGTATATATACACATCCCCCCAGTATATATATACACATCCCCCCAGTATATATATACACATCCCCCCAGTATATATATACACATCCCCCAGTATATACATACACATCCCCCACAGTATATATATACACATCCCTCCAGTATATACACACACATCCCCCCAGTATATATACACATCCCCCCAGTATATATATACACATCCCCCCAGTATATATATACACATCCCCCCAGTATATACACACACATCCCCCCAGTATATATACACATCCCCCCAGTATATACCCACACATCCCCCCAGTATATACCGCACACATCCCCCCAGTATATACATACACATCCCCCCAGTATATATACACATCCCCCCAGTATATATATACACATCCCCCCAGTATATATACACATCCCCCCCAGTATATATATACACATCCCCCCAGTATATACATACACATCCCCCCAGTATATACACATCCCCCCAGTATATATATACACATCCCCCCAGTATATACATACACATCCCCCCAGTATATACACACACATCCCCCCAGTATATATACACATCCCCCCAGTATATACACACACATCCCCCCAGTATATATATACACATCCCCCCAGTATATACACATCACCCAGTATATATACACATCCCCCCAGTATATATACACATCCCCCCAGTATATACACACACATCCCCCCAGTATATATATACACATCCCCCCCAGTATATACACACACATCCCCCCCAGTATATACACACACATCCCCCCAGTATATACACATCCCCCCAGTATATACACACACATCCCCCCAGTATATATACACATCCCCCCAGTATATATATACACATCCCCCCAGTATATACACACACATCCCCCCAGTATATATCCACATCCCCCAGTATATATATACACATCCCCCCAGTATATATATACACATCCCCCCAGTATATACACACACATCCCCCCAGTATATATACACATCCCCCCCAGTATATATATACACATCCCCCCAGTATATACACACATCCCCCAGTATATACACACATCCCCCCAGTATATATATACACATCCCCCCAGTATATATACACATCCCCCCAGTATATACACACACATCCCCCCAGTATATACACACACATCCCCCCAGTATATACCCACACATCCCCCCAGTATATACACACACATCCCCCCAGTATATATATACACATCCCCCCAGTATATATATATACACATCCCCCCAGTATATATACATACACATCCCCCCAGTATATACACATCCCCCAGTATATACACACACATCCCCCCAGTATATACATACACATCCCCCCAGTATATACATACATCCCCCCAGTATATATATACACATCCCCCCCAGTATATACACACACATCCCCCCAGTATATATATACACATCCTCCCAGTATATACATACACATCCCCCCAGTATATATACACATCCCCCAGTATATATATACACATCCCCCAGTATATATACACATCCCCCCAGTATATATATACACATCCCCCCAGTATATACATACATCCCCCCAGTATATATATACACATCCCCCCCAGTATATACACACACATCCCCCCAGTATATATATACACATCCTCCCAGTATATACATACACATCCCCCCAGTATATATACACATCCCCCAGTATATATATACACATCCCCCAGTATATATATACACATCCCCCCAGTATATATCCACATCCCCCAGTATATACCCCCACATCCCCCCAGTATATACAACTCCCCCCAGTATATACACCTCCCCCCAGTATATATACACATCCCCCCAGTATATACACATCCCCCCAGTATATACACCTCCCCCCAGTATATATACACATCCCCCCAGTATATACACATCCCCCCAGTATATACACCTCCCCCCAGTATATATACACATCCCCCCAGTATATACATACACATCCCCCCAGTATATACATACACATCCCCCCAGTATATACACATCCCCCCAGTATATACATACACATCCCCCAGTATATACACACACATCCCCCCAGTATATACACACACATCCCCCCAGTATATATACACATCCCCCAAGTATATATACACACATCCCCCCAGTATATATATACACATCCCCCCAGTATATATACACATCCCCCCAGTATATACCCACACATCCCCCCAGTATATATATATACACATCCCCCCAGTATATACATACACATCCCCCCAGTATATACATACACATCCCCCCAGTATATACACATCCCCCCAGTATATACATACACATCCCCCAAGTATATATACACACATCCCCCCAGTATATATATACACATCCCCCCAGTATATATACACATCCCCCCAGTATATATATACACATCCCCCCAGTATATATATACACATCCCCCCAGTATATACACACACATCCCCCCAGTATATACACATCCCCCCAGTATATACATACACATCCCCCCAGTATATATACACATCCCCCCAGTATATACATACACATCCCCCCAGTATATATACACATCCCCCCGGTATATATACACATCCCCCCAGTATATATATACACATCCCCCCAGTATATATACACATCCCCGCAGTATATATATACACATCCCCCCAGTATATATACACATCCCCCCAGTATATATACACATCCCCCCAGTATATACACACACATCCCCCCAGTATATACACATCCCCCCAGTATATATATACACATCCCCCCAGTATATACACACACATCCCCCCAGTATATACATACACATCCCCCCAGTATATACCCCCACATCCCCCAGTATATATATATACATCCCCCCAGTATATATATACACATCCCCCAGTATACACATACACATCCCCCCAGTATATATATACACATCCCCCCAGTATATACCCACACATCCCCCCAGTATATATATACACATCCCCCCAGTATATATATACACATCCCCCCAGTATATATACACACATCCCCCCAGTATATACATACACATCCCCCCAGTATATACATACACATCCCCCCAGTATATACACACATCCCCCCAGTATATACCCACACATCCCCCCAGTATATATATACACATCCCCCAGTATATACATACACATCCCCCCAGTATATATATACACATCCCCCCAGTATATATACACATCCACCCAGTATATATATTCACATGCCCCCAGTATATATATATACATCCCCCCAGTATATATACACATCCCTCCAGTATATATATATACACATCCCCCCAGTATATATACACATCCCCCCAGTATATATATTCACATGCCCCCAGTATATACATACACATCCCCCCAGTATATATACACATCCCCCCAGTATATATATACACATCCCCCCAGTATATATATATACACATCCCCCCAGTATATATACACATCCCCCCAGTATATATATTCACATCCCCCCAGTATATATATACACATCCCCCAGTATATATATATACACATCCCCCCAGTATATATATACACATCCCCCAGTATATATATATATACACATCCCCCCAGTATATATATATACACATCCCCCCAGTATATATATACACATCCCCCCAGTATATATATTCACATCCCCCCAGTATATATATACACATCCCCCCAGTATATATACACATCCCCCAGTATATATATATACACATCCCCCCAGTATATATACACATCCCCCCAGTATATATATTCACATCCCCCCAGTATATATATACACATCCCCCCAGTATATACACATCCCCCCAGTATATATATACACATCCCCCCAGTATATATATACACATCCCCCCAGTATATATACACATCCCCCCAGTATATATATATACATCCCCCCAGTATATACACATCCCCCCAGTATATATACACACATCCCCCAGTATATACACACACATCCCCCCAGTATATATATACACATCCCCCCAGTATATATATACACATCCCCCCAGTATATACACACATCCCCAGTATATACCCATCCCCCCAGTATATACACACACATCCCCCCAGTATATACCCATCCCCCCAGTATATACACACACATCCCCCCAGTATATATATACACATCCCCCCAGTATATACACACACATCCCCCCAGTATATATATACACATCCCCCCAGTATATATATACACATCCCCCCAGTATATATACACATCCCCCCAGTATATACCCCCACATCCCCCCAGTATATACACATCCCCCCAGTATATACCCACACATCCCCCCAGTATATATATACACATCCCCCCAGTATATACACACACATCCCCCCAGTATATATATACACATCCCCCCAGTATATACACACACATCCCCCCAGTATATATATACACATCCCCCCAGTATATACACACACATCCCCCCAGTATATACACACACATCCCCCCAGTATATATATACACATCCCCCCAGTATATATACACATCCCCCCAGTATATACCCACACATCCCCCCAGTATATATATACACATCCCCCCAGTATATACACACACATCCCCCCAGTATATACACACACATCCCCCCAGTATATACACACACATCCCCCCAGTATATACACATCCCCCCAGTATATATATACACATCCCCCCAGTATATACACATCCCCCCAGTATATATATATACACATCCCCCCAGTATATACATACACATCCCCCCAGTATATACATACACATCCCCCCAGTATATACATACACATCCCCCCAGTATATACACATCCCCCCAGTATATATATACACATCCCCCCCAGTATATATATATATACACATCCCCCCAGTATATACATACACATCCCCCCAGTATATATACACATCCCCCCAGTATATATACACCTCCCCCAGTATATATACACATCCCCCCAGTATATATACACATCCCCCCAGTATATATACACATCCCCCCAGTATATATACACATCCCCCCAGTATATATACACATCCCCCCAGTATATATACACATCCCCCCAGTATATATACACATCCCCCCAGTATATATACACATCCCCCCAGTATATATACACATCCCCCCAGTATATATACACATCCCCCCAGTATATATACACATCCCCCCAGTATATATACACATCCCCCCAGTATATACACATCCCTCCAGTATATATATACACATCCCCCCAGTATATACACATCCCCCCAGTATATACACACACATTCCCCCAGTATATACACACACATCCCCCCAGTATATACACATCCCCCCAGTATATATACACATCCCCCCAGTATATATACACATCCCTCCAGTATATATATACACATCCCCCCAGTATATACACATCCCCTCAGTATATACACACACATTCCCCCAGTATATACATACACATCCCCCCAGTATATATATATACACATCCCCCCAGTATATACACATCCCCCCAGTATATACACATCCCCCCAGTATATATATACACATCCCCCAGTATATATATACACATCCCCCCAGTATATACACACACATTCCCCCAGTATATACACACACATCCCCCCAGTATATACCCACACATCCCCCCAGTATATACCCACACATCCCCCCAGTATATACCCACACATCCCCCCAGTATATACCCACACATCCCCCCAGTATATACCCACACATCCCCCCAGTATATATATACACATCCCCCAGTATATATATACACATCCCCCCAGTATATATATACACATCCCCCCAGTATATACCCACACATCCCCCCAGTATATATATACACATCCCCCAGTATATATATACACATCCCCCCAGTATATATATACACATCCCCCCAGTATATATATATACACATCCCCCCAGTATATATATACACATCCCCCCAGTATATATATACACATCCCCCCAGTATATACATACACATCCCCCAGTATATACATACACCTCCCCCCAGTATATATACACATCCCCCCAGTATATATACACATCCCCCAGTATATATATACACATCCCCCCCAGTATATATACACATCCCCCCAGTATATATATACACATCCCCCCAGTATATACACCTCCCCCCAGTATATATATACATCCCCCAGTATATATATACACATCCCCCCAGTATATATACACATCCCCCCAGTATATATATACACATCCCCCCAGTATATATATACACATCCCCCCAGTATATACATACACATCCCCCCAGTATATATATACACATCCCCCCAGTATATACACACATCCCCCCAGTATATATATACACATCCCCCAGTATATACACACACATCCCCCCAGTAAATATATATACACATCCCCCCCAGTATATACATACACATCCCCCCAGTATATATATACACATCCCCCCAGTATATACATACACATCCCCCCAGTATATACACACATCCCCCAGTATATACACACACATCCCCCCAGTATATACACACACATCCCCCCAGTATATATATACACATCCCCCCAGTATATATATACACATCCCCCCAGTATATACACACACATCCCCCCAGTATATACACATCCCCCCAGTATATATACACATCCCCCCAGTATATACACACACATCCCCCCAGTATATATATACACATCCCCCCAGTATATACATACACATCCCCCCAGTATATATATACACATCCCCCCAGTATATATATACACATCCCCCCAGTATATATATACACATCCCCCAGTATATACACATCCCCCCAGTATATACCCATCCCCCCAGTATATACACACACATCCCCCCAGTATATACATACACATCCCCCCAGTATATATATACACATCCCCCCAGTATATACCCACACATCCCCCCAGTATATATCCACATCCCCCAGTATATACCCCCACATCCCCCCAGTATATTCCCATCCCCCCAGTATATACCCACACATCCCCCCAGTATATACATACACATCCCTCCAGTATATACATACACATCCCCCCAGTATATATATATATACACATCCCCCCAGTATATACCCACACATCCCCCCAGTATATATATACACATCCCCCCAGTATATACCCACACACATCCCCCCAGTATATATCCACATCCCCCAGTATATATATACACATCCCCCAGTATATATACACATCCCCCCAGTATATACCCCCACATCCCCCCAGTATATTCCCATCCCCCCAGTATATACCCACACATCCCCCCAGTATATACATACACATCCCCCCAGTATATATATACACATCCCCCCAGTATATACATACACATCCCCCCAGTATATACATACACATCCCCCCAGTATATATATACACATCCCCCCAGTATATACATACACATCCCCCCAGTATATATATACACATCCCTCCAGTATATACACACACATCCCCCCAGTATATACCCACACATCCCCCCAGTATATATATACACATCCCCCCAGTATATATATACACATCCCCCCAGTATATATATACACATCCCCCCAGTATATATATACACATCCCCCTAGTATATACATACACATCCCCCCAGTATATATATACACATCCCCCCAGTATATACACACACATCCCCCCAGTATATACACATCCCCCCAGTATATACCCACACATCCCCCCAGTATATATATATACATCCCCCCAGTATATATATACACATCCCCCCAGTATATACACACATCCCCCCAGTATATATACACATCCCCCCAGTATATACATACACATCCCCCCAGTATATATATACACATCCCCCCAGTATATACATACACATCCCCCCAGTATATACATACACATCCCCCCAGTATATATATACACATCCCCCCAGTATATATATACACACCCCCCCAGTATATACATACACATCCCCCCAGTATATACATACACATCCCCCAGTATATATATACACATCCCCCCAGTATATACACACACATCCCCCCAGTATATATACACATCCCCCCAGTATATATACACATCCCCCCAATATACACACACATCCCCCCAGTATATATATACACATCCCCCCAGTATATATATACACATCCCCCCAGTATATACACACATCCCCCCAGTATATACACACACACATCCCCCCAGTATATATATACACATCCCCCCAGTATATATATACACATCCCCCCAGTATATACATACACATCCCCCCAGTATATACATACACATCCCCCCAGTATATATATACACATCCCCCCAGTATATACCCACACATCCCCCCAGTATATACATACACATCCCCCCAGTATATATATACACATCCCCCCAGTATATACCCACACATCCCCCCAGTATATACACACACATCCCCCCAGTAAATACACACACATCCCCCCAGTATATATATATATACACATCCCCCAGTATATACATACACATCCCCCCAGTATATATATACACATCCCCCCAGTATATATATATACACATCCCCCCAGTATATATATACACATCCCCCAGTATATACACACACATCCCCCCAGTATATACACACACATCCCCCCAGTATATACACATCCCCCCAGTATATATATACACATCCCCCCAGTATATATATACACATCCCCCAGTATATACACACACATCCCCCCAGTATATACACACACATCCCCCCAGTATATACACATCCCCCCAGTATATATATACACATCCCCCCAGTATATACATACACATCCCCCCAGTATATACACACATCCCCCCAGTATATATACACATCCCCCCAGTATATATATAGACATCCCCCCAGTATATATATACACATCCCCCAGTATATACACATCCCCCCAGTATATACCCATCCCCCCAGTATATACCCACACATCCCCCCAGTATATATCCACATCCCCCAGTATATACCCCCACATCCCCCCAGTATATTCCCATCCCCCCAGTATATACCCACACATCCCCCCAGTATATACACACACATCCCCCCAGTATATACATACACATCCCCCCAGTATATATATATATACACATCCCCCCAGTATATACCCACACATCCCCCCAGTATATATATACACATCCCCCCAGTATATACATACACATCCCCCCAGTATATATATACACATCCCCCCAGTATATACCCACACATCCCCCCAGTATATATCCACATCCCCCAGTATATACCCCCACATCCCCCCAGTATATTCCCATCCCCCCAGTATATACCCACACATCCCCCCAGTATATACACACACATCCCCCCAGTATATACACATCCCCCCAGTATATACATACACATCCCCCCAGTATATATATACACATCCCCCCAGTATATACATACACATCCCCCCAGTATATACATACACATCCCCCCAGTATATATATACACATCCCCCCAGTATATATATATATACACATCCCCCCCAGTATATACATACACATCCCCCAGTATATATATACACATCCCCCCAGTATATATATACACATCCCCCCAGTATATATATACACATCCCCCAGTATATACATACACATCCCCCCAGTATATACACACATCCCCCCAGTATATATATACACATCCCCCAGTATATATATACACATCCCCCCAGTATATATATATATACACATCCCCCCAGTATATATATACACATCCCCCCAGTATATACATACACATCCCCCCAGTATATACACACACATCCCCCCAGTATATATATACACATCCCCCAGTATATATATACACATCCCCCCAGTATATATATATACACATCCCCCCAGTATATATATACACATCCCCCCAGTATATATATACACATCCCCCCAGTATATACATACACATTCCCCCAGTATATACACACACATCCCCCCAGTATATATATATATACACATCCCCCCCAGTATATACATACACATCCCCCAGTATATATATACACATCCCCCCAGTATATACACATCCCCCCAGTATATACACACACATCCCCCCAGTATATATATACACATCCCCCCAGTATATATATACACATCCCCCCAGTATATATATTCACATCCCCCCAGTATATATATACACATCCCCCCAGTATATATATACATACACATCCCCCCAGTATATACACACACATCCCCCCAGTATATATATACACATCCCCCCAGTATATACATACACATCCCCCCAGTATATACATACACATCCCCCCAGTATATATATACACATCCCCCCAGTATATACCCACACATCCCCCCAGTATATACATACACATCCCCCCAGTATATATATACACATCCCCCCAGTATATACCCACACATCCCCCCAGTATATACATACACATCCCCCCAGTATATACATACACATCCCCCCAGTATATATATACACATCCCCCCAGTATATACCCACACATCCCCCCAGTATATACATACACATCCCCCCAATATATACACACACATCCCCCCAGTATATACATACACATCCCCCCAGTATATACATACACATCCCCCCAGTATATATATACACATCCCCCCAGTATATATCCACATCCCCCCAGTATATACCCACACATCCCCCCAGTA